>NC_081562.1:121051034-121053951 GCF_022355385.1 Mustela nigripes | reverse complement strand
TGTGTGTGTGTGTGTGTGTGTGTGTGTGTGTGTGTGTGTGTGAAAGAGAAAGAGACAGAAAGATACTAAGAGACAGAGATATTTTGTAAAGCAAAAAAATTAAAAATGTCCTTTGGGATAGTAGAATCATTTTGTATCCTCATCAGTAGTAAATATGAGTGCCCCCTTCCCTGATTTATGCCTTTTATATTAAAGGCATTACTACATTGTCTTTTTTATGCCTTGTGACTATTTTTTTCTTATCAATTGTATTTCAAAAGTATTCTACTTAGGTGGATTTTTGTTATATAACCAAGTTTTAAATTGTTATATTTTTCTCTTATAGTTTCTGTTTTTGGTGTTAGATTTCAGATATTTTTCCACATACCAAGATTATATAAATGCATATGAAGAATTTATCCTTTATCAACTTAAAATGCTGATTTTATTATATTTAAATTCTTACTGATCTTTAAATTTTTCTAAAATGTCTATAAGGTCTTTTTACACATGACTGTTTTTGTAAGAATAGTGAATTATCAACAATGAATCCTGGAACACTGAAAAAAATAAAATTAAATTAAAAAAAAGAAGAGTATGGAGAGGAGAAAAGAGTTGAGAGAAACTGGAAGGGGAGGTAAACCATGAGAGACTATGGATTCTGAAAAACAATCTGAGGGTTTTGAAGAGGCGGTTGGTGGGAGGTTGGGGGAACCAGGTGGTGGGTACTAGAGAAGGCATGGATTGCATGGAGCACTGGGTGTGGTGCAAAAAACAATGAATACTGTTTTGCTAAAAAGAAATTAAAAAAAAAAAGAAAAAAAAGAAGAGTAAATGATCAGTGTTTATACTACTTTTTAATTTCTTTCTTTTTAAAATTCTTTTACTTTTAAGGTTTTTTATTATGTGAATGCACATGTAATTCTCTTTCCTTTTCTTATTGTGTTATGTTAGTCACCATAAATTATATCATTCGTTTTTGATGCAGTGTTCCAAATTCATTATTTATGTACAACACCCAGTGCTCCATGCAGTTCATGCCCTCCTTAATACCCACCACTAGATTTACTCACCCCTCAACCCTCTTCCCCTCTAAAACACTCAGTGTGTTTCTCAGAGTCCGCAGCCTCTCTTGGTTCATAACACTTTTTAAAATTCGAGAGTTCATGTCTTTTTAATTACTGATTTTTGTCAAATATTTCTTAGCTGTTCCCATTGATTTACTCTTTCATCTGAAGGAAGGACAGGCAGTTATGGAGCATAGGTCATAGTTGCAATCTACTATGAATCTGTTAATGAGCTCTAACATGATGACTGTAACATTAAAACGTATGACATATAGCTGTGTGGTACTTGGTAATTAAAACTATTTACTTTTCCTCTGCATCAGGTGCATCATAGTCTGATGCTGGTTGTCAGTTAACACCAAGTGTACTCAAGCTTAAGCAAACTAAATAGAAAATTGTTTATGTGCTTTGTGTCTTCGTGGCCTTGGGTGGTTTGATTTGCATCTACATGAGGTCTGAATCTACATCTGCCTAGAGATAATGATTCCTCACTGTCTACAATGTCAATGATGTCTCAGGAAATTCCTCAGATTAACCCATACAACTATAGCACTGTTTCTGTTCCTAACCATGGGTACAGCTGTCACTCATGGTCATCTGTAAGCAATTCATGATAACAATAGCCAACACCTATTGAACAATTACTGTGTACAGAATTGTGTGCTGGTCATATCTTCTGCCCATTTTTTTATATGATTGTTTTGTGTGTGTTGAGTTTCTGGAGTTCTTTATAGATCCAGGATATCAACCTTTTGTCTGTACTGTCATTTGCAAATATCTTTTCCCATTCCGTGGGTTGCCTCTTTGTTTTCTTGACTGTTTCCTTTGCTGTGCAGAAGCTGTTGGTCTTGATAAAGTCCCAAAAGTTCATCTTAGCTTTTGTTTCCTTTGCCTTTGGAGACATATCTTGAAAGAAGTTACTGTGGCTGATATTGAAGAGGTTACTGCCTATATTCTCCTCTAGGATTCTGATGGATTCCTGTCTCACATTGAGATCTTTTAACCATTTCAGGTTTATCTTTGTGTATGGTGTAAGAGAATGGTTTCATTCTTCTACATATAGCTGTCCAGTTTTCCCAGCACCATTTATTGAAGAGACTGTCTTTTTTCCATTGTGTATTTTTTCCTGTTTTGTCGAAGATTAATTGACCATAGAGTTGACGGTCCATATCTGGGCTCTCTACTCTGTTCCACTAGTCTATGTGTCTGTTTTTATGCCAGTACCATGCTGTCTTGGTGAGCACAGCTTTGTAGTAAAGCTTGAAATCAGGTAACATGATGCCCCCAGTTATATTTTTGTTTTTCAACATTTCCTTAGCGATTAGGTGTCTCTTCTGATTCTATAGAAATTTTAGGATTATTTGATCCAGCTCTTTGAAAAATACCAGTGGAATTTTAATCAGAATGGCATTAAAAGTATAGATTGCTCTAGGCAGTATAGACATTTTCACAATGTTTATTCTTCCAATCCAAGAGCATGGAATGTTCTTCCATCTTTTTGTGTCTTCAATTTCTTTCATGAATGTTCTGTAGTTCCTTGAGTACAGTTCCTTTACCTCTTTGGTTAGGTTAATGAAGACATACAAATGGCTATCAGACACATGAAAATGTTCATCATCACTAGCCATCAGGGAGATTCAAATTAAAACCACATTGAGATATCACCTTACACCAGTTAGAATGGCCAAAATTAGCAAGATAGGAAACAACATGCATTGGAGAGGATGTGGAGAAAGGGGAACCCTCTTACACTGTTGGTGGGAATGCAAGATGGTGCAGCCTCTTTGGAGAACAGTGTGGAGATTCCTCAAGAAATTAAAAATAGAGCTTACCTATGACCCTGCCATTGCACTCCTGGGTATTTACCCCAA
>NC_081562.1:121049220-121050934 GCF_022355385.1 Mustela nigripes | reverse complement strand
AAGGGAGATTCAAATTAAAACCACATTGAGATATCACCTTACACCAGTTAGAATGGCCAAAATTAGCAAGATAGGAAACAACATGCATTGGAGAGGATGTGGAGAAAGGGGAACCCTCTTACACTGTTGGTGGGAATGCAAGATGGTGCAGCCTCTTTGGAGAACAGTGTGGAGATTCCTCAAGAAATTAAAAATAGAGCTTACCTATGACCCTGCCATTGCACTCCTGGGTATTTACCCCAAAGATACAGATGTAGTGAAAAGAAGGGCCACCTGTACCCCAATGTTTAGAGCAGCAATGGCCATGGTCGCCAAACTGTGGAACTGTGCCCTTCAATGGATGAATGGATATGGAAGATGTGGTCCATATACACTATGGAGTATTATGCCTCCATCACAAAGGATGAATACCCAACTTTTGTATCAACATGCATGGGACTGGAAGAGATTATGCTGAATGAAATAAGTCAAGCAGAGAGAGTCAATTATCATATGGTTTCACTTATTTGGGGAGCATAACAAATAGCATGGAGGACAAGGGGAGATGGAGAGGAGAAGGGGGTTGAGGGAAATTGGAAGGGGAGATGAACCACGAGAGACTATGGACTCTGAAAAACAATCTGAGGGTTTTGAAGGGGCGGGGGTTGGGAGTTTGGGGGAACCAGGTTGTGGGTGTTGGAAAGGGCACGGATTGCATGGAGCACTGGGTGTGGTGCAAAAATAATGAATACTATTACGCTGAAAAAAAATAAAATAATAATAAAAAAAGGATTGTGTGCTAGGCATCTCCATGAATTTTCTTCTAACTGTCCTAGTAATCTTATAGTTCAGGGGCTCTTAATGTTATTACTTCATTTTGAGTAAATCAGTCTTTAAGCTACTGGGAGAAGCTAATAAAGCGAGGGGGTATCAGACAAAACTCCAAAGTCTGAACCTTTAATGTTCTCATGCTGTTTCTTCAGTATTAAAGTACCCCCAAATTGAAAAAATATTAGAGTCAATAGTGAGCTGTACTGCCTTCCCTTTGGTATATTTAGTACAAAGACTTCCCTAAGAAGACTAGTTCCATAAATTTATAGGGCACATATACTGTGCCTCAAGAAAATACTATCAGAGTCATAAGTTATGGTATACTTTCGCAGGTCAGTTAGAAGATGACACATTAACTGCATTCATATAAAAGTTTGTGAAATTATTACAAAGAGGATAAATAACTTTTCTTAAGGATAAAAGAGGAAGTTTCAAAACATTATCTAGATGGCCATGTGGGCCTGAAGACTATCTCAGTTTTAATCTAGAGTGATTCTACTTATGGTCTTGTAAAGCAGTAGTTATATAATGAATTATCAGAGGTTTTAATAATCTTTTAATGAATGATCTCTGTAATAATCACTTCATTTATATTATTTTAGTTCTCAAATTCAAACATATCTCTTTAAATTTCATGAGACTTTATGAAATAATTGAGAACCTAAAGCACTTTTTAAATTTTTAATTTCAATTCTATTAGGCAACATATAATACATCATTTTTTGAAGCATTTTTAAAATCACTCTTCATAATAATTTGAGATGAAGAGCTGGGTCTTTTCATCAGGACACCTAGACACTGATTCTTTCCCAGCACTCCATGGAGGGAAAAAACAGCACATATGGGAATTGTGATATTGTCATCTCACCTGAGTCAGCTGTGCATTCTCTTCTCTCTTTTCTGA
>NC_081562.1:120793748-121046220 GCF_022355385.1 Mustela nigripes | reverse complement strand
TATTTTACCATCACGATGATGTTGGAGGCTATGGCATGGTTGGAGTCGTGGATCAATCCAGGCCCTGACTTGTGTCTCCTTTAAAGTCTGGATGCCTTGATAAGGGGTTAAGGACAGGAAAGTTGAGTAACACTGAGGAAGGGTCTGTGCTATGTGTTGTGCACTTGCCTACGTGACTTCCCACATGCTCTCCCTACAGAAGGGAACAATGTGGTCAGGGTCATGAATTCTTAGTGGTCCTTGTTGTTCCTGTACCTCCCATAACCCACTCCATGGTTGATTGTCTTGCTAATGGCATTAGCCGTGACTACCTGGCATCACGAGGTTTGCTTGTAGTTAATGCGGTCATCTGACTAGATACTGATGTATTACTCCTTCTATTGTGGTCTGCCTTATAAATGATTGTAAGATGTGGAATAAAATTGGCACTGTTGGATATCCTCCTCAGTGCTCCTCTTGCCCCCCCCCCAAAAAAAAAAAGAGAGTAGAAAAAGCAGCAAAAACTTAAACCCAAGAAGAGTAAAATAAATAAAATAATAAAAATGAAATGAATAATACTAATAAAACACTAGAGCAATTATTCTTTACTTTTTATGTAAAGAGTGCATATTTTAGACTGTGTAAAAGAGTGCATATTTTAGACTGTGTAGACAACATATGATCTCTGTTGCATATTCTTGTTTTGTAAATATTTAAAAATGTAAAAACCATTTTTACCTCACGTTATTAAAAAAAATGAACCATGAGCTGCTTCAAAGACTGATCGAAAAAGAAACACAGAGAGAGAATGCAAATTACTATTATTACAGAACTTGTAAGTGATAAAATAATAGAAATAATAATACAAGGACATTATAAATTAGTACACCAATTAGCTAAACTTAAATGAAAACAAATATATCATTGAGAAAAACAAATTATCAAAATTGACCCAAGAAGACATGGAAAACCTAAAAATACCATATGTATTAAAGACATATAATTTACCTTTAACACTCAAAACAAATAAATCACCATCAACAAAAATCCTTTCCACAAAGAACTCCCAAGTCCACATGGTTTTGCTACTGAATTCTAGCAAACATTTAAGAAAGAAATAATCCTACACAAACTCTATTTGAAAATAGAAGGGAAAGACGATCTTTCAACTTGTTTTATAAGGCCAGCATAACCCATATACTAAAACTTGGCAAAAATATTACAAGAAGTTTATAAATCAGAATACCTCATCAACATAAACACAGAATACAAAGCACCAACTAGTAAAATCCAAGGACAGACAAAAAGGGTAATACAACATGATCAGAGTGATTTTACCCAAAAAATGGAGGGTTGACCTTCAAAAATCAATTCATATAATTCACCTGTTAAAGAACAAAGAAAGTTTATCTGATACTCTTAAAAGCTGCAGAAAAAGCATTTTACAAAATTCGAAACCCATTTATGGTTTAAAAAAACAAACAAACTTCAAAGTAAACTAGGAATAAACGGGACTTCCTCAATCTGATAAAAAGCATCTATGAAAACCAAATGGGGGCGTCTGGGTGGCTCAGTGGGTTGAGCCTCTGCCTTCAGCTCAGGTCATGATCCCAGGGTCCTGGGATCGAGCCTTGTGTCAGTCGGACTCTCTGCTCAGTGAGGAGCCTGCTTCCCCTTCTCTCTCTGCCAGCCTCTGTGCCTGCTTGTGATCTCTGTCAAATGAATAAATAAAATCTTAAAAAAAAATTAAAAAAAAAGAAAGAAAACCAAATGTATGCTACAAATAGCATACATAATGGTAAGAAATTGAGTATTTTCTTCCCAAGATCAGGACAGCACACAGATGTCTAACCACTCACTTCACAGAGGTCCTGGCCTATGCAACAAAGATAAAGAAATAAAAGACATAAAGACTGGGGAGGGGAAGAGTAAACTGTCACTATTTGCAGATAACATAATTCTATATGTAAAAAACTTACAAAATCTATAAAAATTGTTAGAAAGAATGAAGTTAGCAAGGTTGTAAGAATACCCAAAGATACACTTGAATATATACAGGTGTATCAAACAATCACTTACATTTCCATTGTTTATAACAAATAGCTGGAAAATGAATTAAAAATAATTAGCAATCACAGAAGCATAAATAAGCAGGACCCTAGAAAAAAATGTCATGAAAAATATCTAAGACTTCTATGTTGATAGCTACAAAATATTGCTGAAATTAAAGAAGACCCAAGTAAATGGAGATGCATGCCATGTTAGTGGATTGGCAGTCTCAATGTTGCTAAGATTTCCATTCTATCTAAATTGATCTAGATAGTTTCCTAACAACATTTATTAAGTGTTACAATAACCTATAATTTTGAACAAAAATAAAAGTCAGACAAAACAAACACATACTATAGGCTTCCATTTGTTTCCAAATAGAGACAGCACAAAACTATACTCTATATGGAGGCATTCTCAAGAATAAAATTATGAAAACAAGGCAAGATAGGAATTGCCATAAAAGGCAAGAGAAGGGCGCTCTCCAGAGAGAAGAGAGGTCGCAGTGTGTACCCTACAGTAAGGAAGAATAGCCGGAGTTTTTAGGGTAATGACAAAATTCTACTTCTTGGCTTGGGCTGCAGTTATATGAATCTTCCCTTTTGAATAATTTAGAAATATGTACATCTGCATCATGTGCTTTCCTTTATAAATATTACATTTCACAAAATAAATGTTTAAAAATGTGTTTTAATTTCCATACACGTATATATTCTCTCTCTCACAGGAAATGGTACTGCACAACTCATTTAATTCAGCTATTAAACTAAGCACACATCACAGCTGGCTGGATGAAAGACATAATGTGGGTAAATAAAGTCCACATCATCCTCAAATTAAAAGCCCCTAGATCTTGTTTTAAAATGAGAAAATGAAGACCTAGAAGATGAAATTATTCACATAATTACTTTGCATTTGTCATTTTGGTATCACAGGTAAATCCACGTGCTTTTAAAAGTATGCAGATGAGAAACAACAAAAAGAACGTGAAAGGAAGGAAAAATAGATAAAACATATGCTATTTTATGTCTTACATAAACCCTAAAAGGTCACAAAGACTGGTTCTGTGGTAAAAGAAATATCTGGGCAGCCACAAAGAGATTAAGTCTCTTTTGTATACAAACAAGCGTAGCTTTACTTTCCCTCCTCTTTTAAAAAGAACAAATAAACCCAATGTAAAAATAAAAAAAACTATGTGAATGCAACATAATTATGTTGAAACCACAGAAGACAGGAAATTTAGAGTTACAGATTCCATGGTAGGTTTTAATTCTATCCTTGTGTACATGTTTTATAAAAGAGTCTTTCATTACATGATCACATAACACTATACCATGTAACAATCAGTTCAGCAAATGTTTATTTTACAATGTGTGGAAGGAAAATATTTTATAGGATAAACTGTAGGCAATTAGTACATTATTGAAGTAGATTGTTATGTAAAATTTCTGAAAATCCTGGGCATTTACAAAATATTAATAGAAATATATTTTTTTTCTTATCTTCTAAAGAACATGAAATTCAACCTTTTTGTAGGCAGGCACTTATATTTGAAAGCTGGCCTTCAGATTTTAAGGTTATTCTGAAGTAATGAAAAGCTTAGGGCATTAGGATTTTAGCATGTTTTGAATTACATATGCCAGGCATTTTACATAAAAGAACAGTAGAGACTGAAGTAAATCATGACAACCCCTGAGTTCACAATAAATCCCTAGAGCAGCCCTTATTGTCACTACTAGAGTTTGCTAGGGCTCCTAACAATTCATATACCTTTTTTCAAAAGGAAGGAAAGGCATTTATCCTGCTGCCTTTCCTGTATTAACTATATTTCAGTTTTTTATTTTTTAACAAATTTATTTATTTATTAGACAGAAAGAGAGAGGGAGCATAAGCAGAGGGAGTGGAAGAGGGAGAGGGAGAAGCATGCTTCCCGCTGAGCAGGGAGCCAGGGATGAGGTGGGGCTCAATCCCAGGATTCTGGGATCATGACCTGAGCCAAAGGCAGATGCTTAATGACTGAGCCACCCAGGGCCCCTATATTTCAGTTTAACCAGATAGTTAGCAATCAAATCTGGGATAAACCTAATAAAAATATTATTTTATAAAGACTATCCCCCCAAATCTCAAGACCTCCAGAAAAAAGGTCAAATAACTTACAAAAACAAAAGAATCAGACTAGCATCAGACTTCAAAAAGAAAAGTTATGAAGCAGCACTTTTTTTTACTTCAATGAAAAAAGTGGAAATATAGATTTTATATCTAGCAAAGTTGTCTTTTGAGTATTTATAGGAAAATAGCTTCACTGGATATTCACATGTGCTTCTGCACAGCAAGGAAAAAATTAAGTGAGGAAGCAAGCTATGGAATGGGAGAAAGTATCTGCAAACCATAAATCTGATAAGGAGTTAAAATTCAGAATATATAAGGAGTTCATATAAGTCAGTAGCAAACAAACACCTTGATTAAAAAATTGGCAAAGGAATGGAACAGACATCTCTTCAGAGAAGACCTACAAACGGACAACCGGTATAGGAAAACATGTTCAGCATCACTAATCATCAGGGAAATGCAAACCCAAGCCACAATGAACTATTGTCTCATTCCTTGTAGAATGGTTATTCTGCAAAAGAGAAGAGATAAAAAAAATTGTTGGCAAGGATATGAAGAAAAGGGAACCCTTGCACAATGTTGGTGGGAATGTAGATTGGTACAGTAATTATGGAAAACTGTATAAAGGTTCCTCAAAAATGAAAAATAGAATTATTGTATGATCCAACAATCCCACTTCTGGGTATATATGCAGAAGAAATAAATTCAGTATCTCAAGAGATACCTGCACTGTCATGTTCGTTGCAGCATTATTCACAACAGCCAGGATATGGAAACAACCTAAGAGTCCCTTGACAGATGAATGGAAAGAAATTGTGAGTGTGTACACACACACACACACACACACACACACACACACAAACATAATGGAATATTATTTGGCCTTAAAACAGAAAGAAATACTGTAGTTTGTGATGTGGAAATTTGGAAGACATTATGCTTAGTGAAATAAGCCTGACACAGAAGGACAAATATTGCATGATATCATTTGTATATGGAATCTAAAAAAGTTGAAGTTAGATGTCCATTGATATATGGATGGATAAAGAGATGTAGTATATATGTACAATGGAGCGTTATTCAGCCATAGAAAGAATGAAGTCTTGCTATCTGCAACAACGTGGATGGAGTTAGACAGTATAACACTAAGCAAGATAAAAGACAAATAGCATTTGATTTCAGTCATATGTGGAATTTTAAGATACAAATGAACAAAGGGGGGAAAAGAGAGAGAGAGAGACAAACCAAGAAACAGACTCTTAGCTATCGAGAAAACAAACAGATGGCTACCAGAGGGGAGGTGGAAGGGGGGATGGGTGAAATAGGTGATGGGGATTAAAGAGTACACTTATTGTGGTGGGCACTGAATAATGTATAGAACTGTTGAATCACTATATTGTACACCTGAAACCAATATAACACTCAAGGTCAGCTACACTGGAATTAAAATAAAAAACTTAAAAAAAAAAAAAGTTGAACTTAGAGAAACAGAGTAGAATGGTGGTTACCGGGGGTTGGGTGGAGGAAATGGGTCAAATGTACAATGTTTCAGTTATAAAGTGGATAAGTTCTAGAGATATAGTGTATAACACGATAAATATACTATTAATAATGTATATTTGAAATTTCCTAAGAGAATATATCTTGAATGTTCTCACCACATACCCCAAAACACTAGTAACTGTGAGGTAATACACTAGTTAGCTAGTTAGCTTGATTGTAGAATTTTTACACAAGGTATATTGTATCAAAATACCATGTTGTACATCTTAAATATACACAATTTAAAAAACTGTCAATTCTATCTCTAAAAACTTGAAAGAAGTGAAAATACTCAAACATTTAAGAACTTAGAGAATTCTGTCTGCACCCATGAGCCCTTTATGAAGATTCTACTACGGGATGGGTTCTCAACTAAAATATGACTAAAACTTCAGCAAAAAACTGGTGTATGTTTATTGTATTCTACTACGGGATGAGTTCTCAACTAAAATATGACTAAAACTTCAGCAAAAAACTGGTGTATGTTTGTGTGTGTGTGCACATATGTGTGTGTATATACACATACATATATGATTAAACAAGGGGGCAAGGGGAAGGGTAGAATAATGTTCAAATGTTATATGTAATGATAAAGTAGAAATAATGCACTTAAAAATGGGATGAAAGGGGGTGCCTGGGAGGCTTAGTCAGTTAAGCATCTGACTCTTGATCTCAGGGTTGTGAGTCTACTTAAAAAAAGGGGGGGATGGTAAGGAAAAGAAAGAGGGAAAGAGAAAAAAACAGAATACAACCATTGACTACTATATAGATAATAGGTGGGAGTTAAAAAATATCCAATAAAAACTGAGAAACTTAATAGCAAATAACTATATAACAGAAAGTTAAAAGAGGGCAGTAGAAAAATGTATAGGTGGAGGACAATAACTAGAATAAAACAAAAATGAAAAGCTTAAGTAACAAAAATTAGAGAGCAAAGACCACAAATCTTATAAAGCAGAAGCAAATATAACAAAATGTAAATGATTATGAAATATTATTACATTGTTGAGACAAACATATCAGTCATATCAGTAAGTGTGACTACATTTAACTCATTAAAAGAACAAGTGTTCTGGGGCCCCTGGGTGGCTCAGTCCATTGAGTGTCCAACACGATGTCAGGGTTGTGAGACTGAGCCCCGTGTCAGACTCCCCACTGGGCATGGGGCCTGCTAAACCCCATTTGCATGCTCTCTCTCACTAAGAAACCAAACCAAACAAACAACAAAAACAATATTCTTAATTTGGCTTGTGAAGCAAGGCCGTTCCATATACTGTTTAAAAGGGAATATCTAAAAGAAAATGGGTCAAGAAAGACTAAAAATAAAGGGTTGACAAGATATCCCAGGAAAATGCAAAAAGTTAGACAGCAGAACTAAAGATCCTGATATCAGACAAAGTCAAAATCAAGCCCAAACTCATTGAGACCTTGGAATATTAAAAGCCAAAATTCACAACTATTAAAAACACTTCATCATCCAACTTAATATAAATTATTACTATTGAATCTACTTATGTTTTCTTCACCTGTGCAATCTATTTATTTTCTACCTAGATGTAACTGCTGCCAGAACTTTGTGTTTATCATTTTCCCTTTTTGTTTTAAAACAGTTTTATGTGTCCCCAAATTATGTTGTTTGGCTTTGTTTTAGAACTTTGTAAAAATGGTACTACACTATTACCTTCTGCCCCTTGCTTTTATATTCATAATTATATTCTAAGCTCAAAAAAAAAAAAAAAAAACACTTGTCGACCCAATGATATAGCACCTACCCTTAAGAAGTAAAAACTTTATGCGATGTGAGAAAATAAGATAGAAACACACTAATGGCAAGAGGTTTTAAGACACCATTTTTAATAGATCATATGCACAAAAAATGGCAAGTAGAGATAGAAGAGCTCAGTAACATAATAAAATAGATCTTTAGAATACACATCAAATTCTATTCTCTGTAAACAGGGAGTTAAAAAATAACCAATTTTCCTTATTTTCCTTACAAGTACCTATACATACTTTGTAAAAATTTTACTTTGTATTAACTCATAAAACATAAGTAACTTTTGTAAAAAGTAGAAATTGAAAAAATCAACACAGTCTGACCAAAACATGGTAGAAGTTTCTCCTGTTATCCAAAATTAGAGTGTTCCTATGAAACCATTCATTAGCCAAAAAGGTGTAGAGCAAAGAATTACTATTAATTTATATGAAAAAGTTTCTGAGTATTCTCAGATCCCAAAGTAACCTCTCTTAGGCTTTTGTGATTCCTTAGGATACATCTTGCTAACAGATGCCCCAAATTAATTGAGATATGACAGAGATGTTCGTAAGACACAGTTCAAAGATATGATGGCTTGATGCTGAGATGCTGAGTGTGGTTCCCAGGGAAGAACCTTGATGCTGCCATTCTTAATGCTTGTGTAAGGGCTCACCAGGAAACAAATGCTGAATGCTATTTTTGTTTTCTACCTTTTCCCATAAAAGCAAAAATCTTCAGATTCCTTTTGATTAGTGAAAACAGGTACTAATGTAGGTCTTTCATAAACGTGAAGTGGCATCATGTTACTTTTCATATAGTGGGTGATACCTATATAATGAGAAATAGCTAACCAAAACAAAAAAATAAAAATGTTCTTCTTTGTAGAATTACCAAAAAAAACCCCACAACAAACAAACAAACAAACAAAAAACTATTAATAAGTCCTGGGCTAAAATTAGGAAAATATAAACTGAAATAAAAGAATTTCTAAAAAAAAAAAAAAAAGATAATGAAATCACGTTATATCAGTAATACAAGGAATATTTAAAGCATATCAAAGAAAATTCATGTACAAATTACTTTTATTATTTAAACAAAGAATGAAAATAAATTACATAACTTCCCAGCTCAAAACATTAGGAAAAAACTACAAAATAAACCAAAAGGAAGCAACAAGGAATTAATAAAGATAAGAGATAAAAGAAATTTATGAGGCATAGAATGGTACATCTAATTAATAAACTATTTTAAAAAATAGAAACACTATACTAGACAACTAGATCAGGAAAATACTAGAAGGAAGATCATATATACAAAAGCAAAGAAATAAGTGGTGAATAACCATTGAAAAAAGTCAAAATTTAAAAATCATAAGGTATTACTTCATAGACTACTAACTCAAATAAATTTGATAGCACCATGAAATTCATCATTTTATAAGGAAATACAGATTGCCATAAATGACCATTAGAGTAGGGAACATAAATAGAATAGATTCTGTAGAAGAACTAGAGAAAGATAATAAGGAACTAAACACACACACGCGTGCACACACACACACACACACACACACACACACACACACAGAGTAGGGTCATATGATTGCATAGTAGACTTCCACTGAACCTTTAAAACTTAGCTGGTCCCATTGCTCAATAAATTATTCCAGAGTATTGAAATGAAAGAAAACTTCCTAACTCCTTTTGTGAAGCAAGTATAACATTGTTACCTAGAGTTTATAGGAAAAAAAAAAAACAAAAAACAAACCCAAAGACCAATATCAGTCATGTCTTAAAATATTAAGAAACAAAAGTATATATCATACCAAGAAAACAGAACATTATAACCAAATGAAACTTATTTCTGGAATGCAAGTTTGGTTCAGTGTTTGGAAACCCATTTAACAGCATTTACCATATTAGTAGATAAAAGGGAAAAATCATAATGAAGCATATAGAGCCTAATCTCCATAAGTGTTTAAACAGCCTTTGACAAAATTCAATACTTTTCTGATTTAAAAAAAAAAAAAAATGAGTACTGTGAATTGTTTAAGACTGGTGATTCACAGACCTGTACCTCTGAAACAATACATTATCTGTTAATTTTAAAAAGTAACAAAATAAAAATTGATTTTAATTTAAACTTAATATGATAAAATATATATACTTTAGTCCTCAAGACATTATTTTACTTACTTGAAAAATACTGGAGGCATTGCCACTAAAATCGGGAATAAATAGGGCAAGGAAGACCACTATCTATATCACGATCCAACATTATGCTAGGAAATTAGTTAACAAGAGAAATAAATTTAAAGAATAAGAATTTATAAAGAAGAGGTAAAATTTTCTCTGGAATGCTCTAGAGCAGAGGTCAGCAGATTTCGTGGTAAAGGGCTAGATAGTATTTTAGTTTTTGTGGGTCATTTGGTCTCTGTCACAACTACTCAACACTGCCATTGTAGCATAAAAGCAGCTGAAAACAGTAATAAATGAATGAGCATGACTGAGATCTGGTAAAACTTTATTAAAAGATGGGATTTGGCCCAAGGGCTATATTGTGTCAACCACTGCACTTAGACAATTAACAATAAAATGAACTCAAATGAGAGAATTCTGTAAGGTAACAGCATATAGAATTAATATATAAACTTCAGTAGTGTTCATAGAGACAATAAATTGAGGGACAAAATGGCAGAATAAAAAACATGTATGCCATCAACAAAGACGATGAAATACGTAGGAATGACCCACACAAAAATTAACAAAATCCACATGAAGGAAACTACTCTTCACAGTGAAAGAATGAAAGTTCAACAAATGAAGAGTTTCTATAATTTCACTATGGCTCTGGAGAATGACAAGGAAAGCTGGATGAAGGGTAAATGGGAAATCTCTGTACTCTGTATCCTCTTTCTTGCAACTCGTCCTTAAGTCTGGTGCTACTACAAAATAAAAGTTAAAAAGAAATATTTTTAAAAAGTGAAGTTCCTGACATGTAGAAATAAATCATATATATATATATGTGTGTGTGTGTGTGTGTATATATATATATATACATATATATATGTATATATATATATTAAAGACTTTATTTATTTGACAGAGCGAGAGGGCACAGGCAGACAGAGCAGCAGAGGGAGAGGAAGAAGCAGGCTCCCCACTGAGCAGGGAGCCCGATGCGGGGCTTGATCCCAGGACCCTGGGATCATGACCTGAGCCGAAGGCAGAGGCTTAACCAACTGAGCCACCCAGGCGCCCCTAAATCATATATATTTCTTAAGTTTTTAGCTTCCATATTTTTTAGTTTGGAATTTTATAGTATTTTTATAGAAAATTACTTTCCCCAAAACTCAAGTGTTTTTTGCAATGTTGGTATGATTTCATATACCTGAAAGCCAGATTACCTCCAGAAGAATTCTATATATTTAAAATAGATATTAAAAGTCAAGAAGAGAAAATTCAGCACAAATAAATCTACTTTTTCATGAACTTAGTGTGTCAGAATACCTATTGTTCCATTTTAGATCCTAGGGAAGGGCATAATCAATATGAAATTACTTATTTATTTTTAAGATTTTTATCTTCTTAGTTGACACAGAGAGAGAGAGAGAGCACAAGTAGGGGGAATAGCAGAGGGAGAGAAACAAGCAAGCTCCCCACCAAGCAAGGAGCCTGCTGCGGGGCTCGATCCCAGGACCCTAGGATCATAACCTGAGCCTAAGGCAGACACACTTAAGCACTGAGCCACTTGGGCACTCCCAATATGAAATGATTTATATTGAGTTTCTAGAAGCAATGAATTGAAGTATTGAAAAAAGTCAACAGAGCTTTAGGAAATCATTGGTTTCTTAAAAACCATTTTTGATTCAGTAGCTAAACTGTTATTATTAAGATCTTTCTGATTCTTGTTAAAAATATATATAAGGAGAACTGGGTATGCATTCTATTGTACAAAGTTAATAAAACTGTGAATACATGTTTATCCCGCTATGTGACCTGAGTCTTAGCCACAGCCACAGACAAATCACTAAAACATAAAACTGCTAGTCGTTAAAATAAGTTCCTAACCTATGAATTACATAAGACTTAATGGGGGAGAGGTAATTGTTTGTCATTTCCTTACGCTTTAACGGAAAGCTCAAAGATGCAATAAATCCTGCAAATCTAGCAAGAACAGCCATGTCTGAAATATGATGCCAAGAGCAATGCTGTTTGGATTCTTACCAAACTCAAAATACTGTTTTCTGAAACTGCCTTAGTGTGTTTCTAAAAACATTTGTGGGAAAACCGTATTTACAAGTACAAACGGATCCATCGGCGACCTTGTTGCACAAGGAAGGACCATGTTGTCTTTCTCTTAGGAGGCCTTCTCAGAGAATTTGTCAATCTTGAACACTTTTTCTCTTTGAAACACTTTGTTTTTTCAATACCTCGTTTAATTTTCTTCACAACTCTGACTGATCCATCTCAGTTTCTTTATAGGTACTTTGGTATGTTCCTTCTTCCTGAAAGACTGGATTCAACAGGCTTCTGTTCACTCTGCTTTCCCTTCTTCACAATCTTTCATGTACAGCCAGACTCCAGTTACCAAATATTATAACACTATGTCTGATCCGCATCTCTGTCCCGAGCTTTAGACACGAATATCCAACTGACTGGTTACCGTCACCACGTGAATGTGTCATGGGAACCTCCATGTCCTCCCAAACATACCTGAATTCACCATCCATCATTATGTAATAAATGTTGGCTGGGTGCTTACCTTGAGCCTAGGACTGCAGCCGGCACTATAATGATGAGCAAATTGACTTCATTTCTCCCCTAGTGAAGTTCATTCTTCCTTCACTAGCCCTGCACGCATATTCCCTATGTTGGTAAGTGATACCGTTATCCATCTAGTTGCCAAAGTCGGAAACCTTTATGCATATGATCTCAAAGTAACATACTGTACATCTTATACTTACACAATGTGACACATCAGATTTATTCAATTTTTTTTAAAGATTTTATTTATTTATTTGTCAGAGAGAGAGAGAGCAAGAGCGAGCACAGGCAGAGTGGCAGGCGGAGTCAGAGGGAGAAGCAGGCTCCCTGCGGAGCAAGGAGCCCGATGTGGGACTCGATCCCAGGACGCTGGGATCATGACCTGAGCCGAAGGCAGCTGCTTAACCAACTGAGCCACCCAGGCGTCCCAGATTTATTCAATTTAAAAAAAAAAAAAAGAGGATGCCTGGGTGGCTCAATGGGTTAAGCATCTGCCTTTGGTTCAGGTCAGGATCTCAGGATCCTGGGATCCTGCTTCCTCCTCTCTCTCTGCCTGCCTTGCTGCCTACCTGTGATCTTTGTCAAATAAGTAAATAAAATCTTAAAAAAAAAAAAAAAAAAAAACAGAAACCTAAATATCATCCTGCGCTTCTTCTTTAATAACTCATGTTCAGTCATTGCCCCAGTTTTATTCATTCTTTCCCTTTATTTCTCTTTAATCTGTTGCTTTCTTTATTTTCTATTCTATTATATTCCACTGGCTTAGTTTAAGCCACCTTCACCTCTGGCCTGCAATGATCCCTTAACATGTCCCTTTGTCTCAGGTTATACTTAAAACCCTTCATTAAACTTCAATCAACTTTAAAATAAAAAGCATATGTATTACCATGATACAAAAGCCTGAGTTATAACTGCCTATGTAAACATGTAAAATGTCAATGTCACACCCTCCAAGCTCCTAACTGCGGGTTGGAATTTAGAGTGAATTATTCACCAGGTAGGGGTCACTCTTCTCAATTTATAGCCAATTAAATAACATGATAAATTTGATGCAAAAAAAAAAAAAAAACACAGAAACAAGGAACGCATCTATAGATGAGTACAGACACTAGACAGTCTGGCTTTAATTGTCTATTTAAATATTATCATTTTAAATTGCTATTAATCAAAGCTACTGCTACATGACAAACACTGACCAACATTTACCCAGCACTTACTATGCATCAGGTATTTGACACACACTGATTCATATAATCATTACAACACCCCAATGAGACAGGTGTCCTTACCATTCCCAATTTTATCTATGCGGTAACCAAGGCACCAAGTAGTTTAATAATTTGCCAAAGGAAACATTTGGTAAGTGGTAAGACTGGCATCTAAGCAATGGCTCCAGAACCGATGTTCTTTTTTTTTTTTTTTAAAGATTTTATTTATTTATTTGACAGACAGAGATCACAAGTAGGCAGAGAGGCAGGCCCAAACCACTGAACCACCCAGGCACCCCCCCAATATTCTTTTTTATTAAGATTTTTTTATTTGGGGGGAGGGCAAAGGGAGAGGGAGAGAAAGAATCTCAAGCAGACCCTCTGCTTAGCACGGGAGGTCTACTCAGGGCTCAATCTGGGGACCCTGAGATCATGACCTGAGCCGAAACCAAAGATTGGACGCTTCACTGACTGAGCCACCCAGGCTCCCCTGGAATCTGTGTTGTTAATCAGTATACGATACAGAACAAAAGGGGATTGTGCAGGGTATTAAATAAGAACTGAGATTTTATAAAGATGATACATATTTGCCATATGGATTATATAGAAAAATATAAAGGAAAAAAAAGAAATGATCACAAATCCTTCCATTCAGAAATAATAATCTTTGATAACTGATGTAAATGATTCTAGATCCTTGTTTATGTCTGAAGCTGGAGAACAGGATGGATGGGTAGATAAGAGAGGTAGAAAATGGATGGATAGATGATAAACAAATAGATAAAAGGATGTTGTATATAGTACCTCCTGATTCATTTATATGAAAGATGATAAAATTTGTACACTGATTCACCCACCTTGAATTTGTTTTTATTGTTGTCAGTTGTATTATTAAATTATTAGTAGTAGTATCTATAAAATGTAGATGATTCCCCTAATGATAACTCCTCCATTATTTCTTAGTCTAATATTTAATTAAATTTCAGTGGTTTCCACTGATACCGTTTATCCATATTTTGCTGTTCTGAAAAACTTTGAGTAATTTCCTTTTTTTAAAATTTTTTTTATTTTTTTAATAAACATATATTTTTATCCCCAGGGGTACAGGTCTGTGAATCACCAGGTTTACACACTTCACAGCACTCACCAAAGCACATACCCTCCCCAATGTCCATAATCCCACCCCCTTCTCCCAAAACCCCTCCCCCCAGCAACCCTCAGTTTGTTTTGTGAGATTAAGAGTCACTTATGGTTTGTCTCCCTCCCAATCCCATCTTGTTTCATTTATTCTTCTCCTACCCACTTAAGCCCCCATGTTGCATCACCACTTCCTCATATCAGGGAGATCATATGATAGTTGTCTTTCTCTATGACCCAGCAATTGCACTATTGGGTATTTACCCTAAAGATACAAATGTAGTGATCCAAAGGGGCACGTGCACCCGAATGTTTATAGCAGCAATGTCCACAATAGCCATACTATGGAAAGAACCTAGATGTCCATCAACAGATGAATGGATCAAGAAGATGTGGTATATATACACAATGGAATACTATGCAGCCATCAAAAGAAATGAAATCTTGCCATTTGCGACAACATGGATGGAACTAGAGCGTATCATGCTTAGCAAAATAAGTCAAGCAGAGTAATTTCCTTTTTTTTAAAGATTTTATTTATTCATTTGACAGGCAGAGATCACAAGTAGGCAGAGAGGCAGGCAGAGAGAGAGAGGAAGAGAAGCAGGCCTCCTGCTGAGCAGAGGGCCCGATGCGGGGCTCGATCCCAGGACCCTGGGATCATGACCTGAGCCGAAAGCAGTGGCTTTAACCCACTGAGCCACCCAGGCACCCCGACGTTGAGTAATTTCTTGATTGACTTTCTGTAATTCGCAGTTTTTTCAAGAAGGGCTAGTATGGAACTCACTAATTCCTTGTGTGATTGAGAATGTGCTACTACCTTCATATTTGAAGAACAACTTGGATGTAACATTCTTGAGTAATAGTTTTCTATGTCAGAATGTTAATCTGAGGCATTTGATCCTCCCTTCAATGTCTTTTGACCTTTAAAGAAGTTGTGGAGAAGGGTGAAGACCTTCTGTCCTCATGGTTTGTTCTTTTGCCTAGCTATACTCACTTTCCCTTTCCTTTTGAAACGCAAGCAGATTTATCAGGATGCATTACTATTGGCCATTCTGTATCAATATTGCTGGGGTCTTTTTGGGTCTTCTGACCTACAGATTCACACAAAAATTTTTATTCCATTCTTAACTTTAATTAAGATCATCGTCCACTGGTTCCAAACTCTTCTTAAAGAATACCCATTATGGGGACACCTGGGTGGCTCAGTTGGTTAAGCGGCTGCCTTCGGCTCAGGTCATGATCCCAGCGTCCTGGGATTGAGTCCCACATCAGGCTCCTTGCTTGGCGGGGAGCCTGCTTCTCCCTCTGCCTCTGTCTGCCTGTGCTTGCTCTTGCTTCTCTATGACAAATAAATAAAATCTTTAAAAAAAAAAAAAAGAATACCCATTATGTTTAAGTTGGGTCTCCTTGAGTTCTGTATTTATCAACTCCTTTATTGTAATTTTAATATATTCTTCATTTTATGTTTCCTATATGCCACATGCCTGTGTTTGCGATTGTTTATCATACTTCTTTTGCATATATTCAGGCTTTAAGTTCAATAATTTTTTATTTCTCTTTTGAGCTCTGGCTACTAGCTTGTCACAACAATTTGTTATTTTATAAAGTCTTTTTGTAAAATTTGATGTGATTTCTTTTGGCTCTTTATTAAGAGGTAGTATACTGCTTAATAGCCTTGTGATTGTGGGGAAATTATTTGTCTGAGTCTATCTGTTTCCTTTTATGATGGAATTACCTCAAAAACAATCCTATGAAAATCTGCAATTCTCTTTACCTTGTGAACACATCTCTTCCATTCAGTTTTGAGCATTCAAACAGTCAATCTGGCTTACTCCAGACCTCTAAAAATGTATAGCTTCATTGTGTTGCAATCCGGCAATCATCATCTCTAGTATCCTTTTCACTCCAAAGGGTCTCCAGCAGTCTCCTTGGGCTAGAAGACTGTTGTAGACAGTATAAAATGACAGGTCCACATGACTTTTCCTTAGGCTCCACTTCTGGTGTTTTATAATGCAAAACTAGCTCTCTGATGGGAAATTTCTCACTTCTACCAAGGCCTATTCACTCCCCTAGTCTCTGCCATGAAGACAAAAGAAAAACGTTGGCTATGCATTTCATAGCCATGACACTTATTTGGGGGGAAATCTCAAGATACGAAGAGGCATGTGTTCGCTGTCAGCACATTACATGCAGATCAGTAATTTACCTACATTCTGAAAGTGTGTTTCACACATAAGGTTTGGAACTGTGGAGATTTCCTTGTTGTTGTTTTTTCCCCTATTTTTCTTCTTTTTTGTAGTTTTCATATTATTAAGCAGAAATCAAATGTTTTATAAAATTATTCAAACTACTACCATGTATTTACAAATAAATGCTGATTTACTGCCATTTCATCATCTACTCTAGCATTTGAAAATTACTTGTCTGTCTCCCCAACTCAGTCAAAAGTTCCTTGAGGCCTACTGTTTATTACTGAGTTGTTCTTTCATTACATTTTGTTGCTTCAAAACCTACATTAAGATTTGGAATAAGAAAAGCATGTAGCTGTTTTCTCAAGATTTTTCTTGAATGGGGTCAAGTGAAAAATCAATAAATATAATAATTTATAGTTATATTAAAAAGGGTTTGAAAGCTTGTTGTGAGGGGCACATGGGTGGCTCAGTGGGTTAAAGCCTCTGCCTTCAGCTCAGGTCATGATCTCCGGGTCCTGGGATCGAGCCCCAAATCAGGCTCTCTGCTCAGCAGGGAGCCTGCTTCCCTTCCTCTCTCTCTCTGCCTGCCTCTCTGCCTACTTGTGATCTCTGTCTGTCAAATAAATAAATAAAATCTTAAAAAAAAATAAAAAAGAAAGCTTGTTGTGAAAGTAATGTAATGATGAGATTTAGAAATAATTTGTGGGTGTCAATTAGATAACCTAGTAATGACTTATGTGGAAAACATTAAATCTGAGATATAGAATAGAAGAAGGGGCTTTTTTTTTTTGCAAAAATGAATTCTAATCTATATATATGAAATGTGATATGTTTACTATTTATAATAGGAACAGAATAGAAAACCCAGAAATAAACCCACAATTTTGTGTTCAGTTAGTCTTTGACAAAGGAGGAAAGAATATGCAAAGGGAAAAACACAGTCTCTTCACCAAATGGTGTTGGGAGAGCTGGATAGTTACATGCAAAAGAATGAAACTGGACCACTTTCTTAAACTATATACAAAAGTAAACTCCAAATGGATGAAGAAACCTAAATGTGAGACCTGAAGCCATAAAAATTCTTGAAGAGAGTGCAAGCAGTGATTTCTGACATCAGCCATAGCAACATTTTCTAGATATGTCTCCTGAGGCAAGGGAAATAAAAGCAAAAATAAACTATTGGGACCTCAGCAAAATAAAATCTTTTGCACAGCAAAGGAAACAATAAAACTAAAAGGCACCCTACTGAAAGAGAAGATGTTTGCAAATGACATATCCAATAAACAGTAAAGAAGATGCGGTTCATATATACAATGGAATATTACTCAGCCATCAGAAAGGATGAACACCCACCATTCACACCAACATGGATGGAATTAGAGGGGATTGTGTTAAGTGAAATAAGTCAAGCAGAGAAAGACAATTATCATATGGTCTCACTCAAATGTGAAACATAAGGAATAGCGTAGAGTACCACAAGGGAAGGAAGGAAAAACTGAATGGGAAGAAATCAAAGGGAGACAAACCATGAGAGACTCTAGACTCTGGGAACCAAAGTGAAGGTTACAGAAGAGAGGGGAGTAGGAGGGTGGGGTAACCTGGTGATGGGTATTAAGGAGAGCATGTGTTGTGGTGAGCACTGGGTGTTATACACAACTAATGAATTGTTGAGCACTACATCAAAAACTAATGATGTACTACATGCCTTCTAATTGAATACAATTTTATACACACACACACACACACACACACACACACATATATATATATAGAGAGAGAGAACTCAACAGTCAAAATTAAATAAATAAAATAACCTAATTTAGAAATAGGCAGAAGACATGAACAGATATTTCTCCAAAGAAGACATACAGATGGCCACCAGACTCATGAAAAGATGTTCGACATCACTCAGCATCAGCGGAATACAAATCAAAACCACATTGAGATACCATCTCATACCTGTCAGAATGGCTAAAATCAGAAATGAGAAAAAAATAAAAGGTGTTGGTAAGGATGTGGAGAAAAAGGAACACTCTTGCACTGTTAGTGGGAATGCGAACTGGAGCAGGCACTCTGCAAAACAGTATGGGGTCCCTCAAAAAAGTTAAAAATAGAACTACCCTGTGATCTAGGAATTACACTATTGGGTATTTACCCCCAAAATACAAAACCACTAATTCAAAGTGATACATGCACCTCTGTTTATTGTAGCATTGTTTACAGTAGCCAAACTACTGGAAGGAGCCTAAGTGTCCATCAATAGATGAATGGATAAAGAAGGAATGGTATACACACACACACACCCTGGAATATTATTCAGCCATAAAAAAACTAAAATTTTGCCATTTGCAATGATATTGATGGAGCTAGAGCATATAATGCTAAGTGAAATTAGAGAAAAATACCATATGCCCTCACTCGTATGTAGAATTTAAGAAACAAAACAAGTAACAAAGGAAAAAGGAGAGAGAGAGAGACAAACCAAGAAACAGACTCTTAACCATAGAGAACAATCTGACAGTGACCAGAGAGGAAGTGGGTGGGGGAGATGAGTGAAACAGCTGATGAGGATTAAGAAGGGCCCTTATCATGAACACAAGGTGATGTATGCAAGTGTTTGTTGAATTGCTACATTGTATACCTGACACTAATGTAACACTGTACATTAACTCTGCTGGAAGTAAAATTAAAAACTTAGTAAAAAAGAAATTAGTAATCATCAAGAGATAAAAAGATGATTTATGACACAGTCACACAGTGATACAGAAATCATACACTATTAACAAGGCAGACAATGGCAAAATATATATGAAATGTATGTAAAAAAACAAGCAAACATACCTCAAGGTGGCTTCTCAAGCAGAGCTCACTCCCATCCTAGGGCTTTTGTGTTCACTACTCCTTGTCAATGTGTTTTCATCCCTCAGGTGGTCTCATCTCAAAGGTCTTTTTTTTTTTTTAAGATTTTATTTATTTTATTTGGCAGAGAGGAGATCACAAGTAGGCAGAGAGGCAGGCAGAGAGAGAGGGGGAAGCAGGCTCCCTGCTAAGCAGAGAGCCCGATGCGGGGCTCGATCCCAGGACCCTAAGATCCCAGGACCTGAGCCGAAGGCAGCGGCTTAATCCACTGAGCCACCCAGGCGCCCCTCATCTCTCAGGTCTTGATTCAGATAACCTCCCAGGGACTACTGTCCTCTCTCCCACTTTCTCCTTCCTCTTTCCACTGTAGCTAAAGTAACCACCTCCCACTCATTCACTCTCTTTCAGTCATGCTCTTTTCTTTTCTTTATAGCATTCAGCATTATCTGATATCATTTTATTTAAGAGTTTATAGTTTAGGGGTGCCTATAGTTTAGGCACCCCTAAACTCAGTGGGTTAAAGCCTCTTTCTGTGGGTACACTACTTTCAGTCGCTAGCACAAAAATGCTTGATAAATATTTGTTCAGTGAATAAGGAATAAACAATATAACTTTAGACATTTAACATTTGCAAGGAAAAGATGAAGCTTGAGAGGCAGGCTGGGGTCAGGAGGCAAATGTTCTGAATAGCAGGCTAAGGAACTTCAGTTTGTTTTTTGTTTATTTTTTGTTTGTTTTTTTAATTTTAAAGATTTTTATTTATTTGACAGATCAGAAGTAGTCAGAGAGGCAGGCAGAGAGAGAGAGGAGGAAGCAGACTCCCCACTGAGCAGAGAGCCTGATGTGGGGCTAGATCCCAGGACCCTGAGACTATGACCTGAGCCGAAGGCAGAGGCTTTAACCCACTGAGCCACCCAGGCGCCCCTTCAGTTTGGTTTTTAAAGCTTGAGAGGTCACGGATGGTTCTTTAGAAAACAACCCTATAAGATCTACAGTTTAGAAGAATTAATTTCAGTGCCATTCAGGAAAGATCTGGAAGGGGAGAACTATAAGATGAGACCAAACAAGACTTGCTTCAGTAGTCCAGGTAGAAGGTGACAGAAGCTCAAATGAAGGCAGAGAGCCAGAGGATGCATTCAAAAAATGTTCAGAGGCAGTTGGTGGTGTTGGCAGACATGAGTGGACAAAAAAGTAAGCAAGAGCCAAAGATCAAAAGATATATATAAAGCCATTTCTAACAAGTGATTATTATATGCTAATGAATGCTATGTGTGTGTGTGTGTGTGTGTGTGTGTGTGTGTGTTTAAAGATGAATACATTAGAAAATTGTTTTGTAGGCACAGTGGATGTTCTTCTCTTGGAAGTTATCCCAAGTAAGACTAGTGTTCCTTGGTGTCTGAAACACCAGAGCCTCAGGCTCCAGGAACCAAGTCGGAAGAGAGTTACAGAGGCCTTAGCACTTTGGTCCCAGACATGTGGTGAGATGGGACTCACATTAACAGAGCTCCAGGGCTGTCTTAGAGTTGCAGGCTTCCGGTAAAGAAAGGGGACCTGACCAAATACAAATGAGTCACAAAGGCCAGGAGAGTGGGCAGATGGAAGGAGGCATGACCAGAGACTACTGGCATCAGGTAGAAGCTTCCTGTACCAATCAAATGGTGAAACAGATAGGAAAAGATACTTATCAGCAGGGCTGTATGTATGGTTCTGGGTATATGTCTGTGGGAACGGTGCTCCCTAGAGTTGTGCGGGTCACACACCGAAGAGTTGAATGAATGAGCCGAAGAGTTGAATGAATGAGCCAGTCAGAATGAAATGGTATAGGAGATATATAGGAGAATCATATCATATAAAGATTACAGGTGTGACTCCTGGATCCAATCAACCATCTCAAGAAACGCTGCTAGGACTGAAGGGGACAGAAATGGGATGAAATGAAGAAAGATTGTCAGATTCAGTCTATAGGACAGGCCAGTAGAGCCATCCAGCTGCCCAATAATGTGGTGTTATTTCTTACATAGCCAGGATTCCTGGGGGTCCAGGAATCAAGGGATGGAAATGAGAGTGGTACCTACTACTGACTCGCATCACTGGCGACCCACTAGCAAATGTTTTTTCTTCTTGTTCCTGTGACCTTACACTTTGCTGGTTTAGAGGTCTTGGTTCCAATGCAGGGAATGCTTCCACCAGGAGACCCAACAACGATTCCAGTGAACTGCAAGTTAAACCTGCCTCCCAGCCACTTTGGCCTCCCCATGCCTCCAAACTAATAAGCAACAGAGAGAGTTACTGTGTTGGTTGGAGATTCTGATCCCAATTATCAAGAGGAAACTGGACTGCCACTGCACAATAGGGGTAAAGAACACTGTATCTGGAAAAGAGGAGATCCCTTAAGGCGTCTTAAGTATTACCATGCCCTGTGATTACAGTTGATGGAAAACTACAACAACCCCATCTAGGCAGGACTACTTATGGCCCAGACCCTCAGGAATGAAGGTTTGGGTTACCCCACCAGGTAAAGAACCACAATAAACTAAAGTGCTTGCTGAGAGCAAAGGGAATATTGAATGGGCAATGAAAGAGGGTACTTGTAAATACCAGCTATGACTCCATGGCCAGTTACAGAATGAGTATTGTAATTGTCATGAATATTCCTTCCTTATTTTGTTATGAATATGTCTGTGTATATCTTTTTCCCCCTCTTTTATCCTTTTATCATGTAACTCAAGATATATTAACTTTATGTCATAGTTTTTAAGAATGGTCAACTTTACATCAAAGTATTTAAGTAACAGGACATCAAGGAGAAGAGTAAACATCATCTAAGAACTTTGCTTCCTCTTCTGGGAAAAGGGTTAGTGAGTTTTCAGTGACACACTGGATAGTTATCTAGTGTTAGGCAGGGATATGGCCTTATTATCTCTCTATAGAGATTAAGCATGGTTTAAGGAGATGCATGAATGGGGACCAAGTTGACAAAGGATGGATATGTGATGGTTAATGTTTATCTGTCAACTTCAACTGGTTTAAGGGCTGCCCAGACATTTGGTTACACTTTTGTTTGAGAGAGAGAAAGCACATGCCAGCAGGGCAGGGAGGGCCAGAGGGAGAGGGAGAGAGAGAATCCTAATCCATGCTGAGGAGGGGTCTCATGACCCTGAGGTTAAGACCTAAGCCAAGATCAAGAATCAGATACTCAACTCTCAGATCCACTCAGATACCCATAGTCAAAAGTTAATTTGTATATTTCTGTGAAGGTGGCTTTTGGGATGAGATTGATACTTAAATTGGTGGACTTTGAATATAGCAGATTATCCTCCATAATGTAGGTGGGCCTCATCCAATCAGTTGAAGGCCTTAATAGAAAAGGGCTGGCTGCCTCTAAGCAAAGAAGGAATTCTGCCAGCAGACTGCCTTTGACGTCAAAATGAAGCTCCTTCCTGAGTCTCCAGCCTGTCAGCCTCCCCCATCAGAAGGGGGAACTTTGTCAAGCCTCCACAATCATGTGAGCCAATTCCTTAAATCTGTCCCCCCTATGCCTCCCACCTTTCTCATCCTGTTGATTCTGGTTCTCTGGAGAACCCTCATGCAATAACTTTGGCCCATATGGTTCCTCCCTTTCTGGGCTTCATATATATATGAAGTATTAGTATATACTTCACACACACATATTTCTTATAAATATATGTAATCTATACACAAATACACGTTTATGTGTATGTGTGTGTGTGTGTATAAAATCTTGCTATTATGCTCAAGTTGTATAAAATTTAAGTCTTTTCTTCCTAATTAGAGAGGAATTTGCTCAAGGACCAAGATCACAGCTTAAAATCCTTTGTCTTCCTCCCTCATTGGTTCGCAGCTCTTGTTAGGTGCTCAAAATATGTTTGCTGAATTGAATTGAAAAACAAAGAAGATACTAGGGGAATGCTACCTAGTACTACCTAGGGTCTCAGTTAGAGAGAGAGAGAGAGAATTCTTCCTTAGGAAGCAGAGAAAAATTTTGTTGATTGTATGAAGGTTTCTGGGTGGGATATTAATTACTGGGAATGTTAAATCCTCCCGATATTAATTACTGCGAATGTTAAATTCTCCCAATAAGCCCAGTCTCAGCCCTCTAGCTCATCCAAGGGAACAATCTGGCTCTGTTAACTCATGATTGGTCAACTTGCGGTTATTTATATGGAAATCCACTTTACTTTCTCACCATTTGTGCAAGCCAATTCTAAGTGATGACACTGTTCTATGACAACCTGTGTATTTCCCCTAAAACTCTCAAATAAAATCTTTCTGTGGCTAGGCTACTTACGCCATACTTTCGGGTTCTGCTGCACAAGCACCAACTGCTTTTGTGACGTTGACAAGAAGAGTTTGGTTTATTCCTACGAGGAGGTTCACAAGTGGTTGAATGCCACCACATTTCCGGACAAGGACTCGGTTTTCATATTCCTGACAACATTCCCCCAGTGCACCAACCACGTTCACAAGTACTTCTTCAGGCTGGTCAGTTAAAAGTCCCACCAACGTCTCAATGGCTTTGTATTCCCGAAACCTGTGCTCATCACAAGAAAAAGGGGGAGGAAAAGAGGAGAACAATATTACTTTTGGTGTAAAATTAGCTAATATTAATAGCACAAAATTGCTGAATGACAACTATACGCTCATTCAGTCCTTACAAAAACCCTATGATGCAGGTACTACTACAATCCCCACTATCAGAAAGCTAATTTGAAGCTTTGTAAATAGTGAAGCAGACATCGATATCCGGCCATCTGCACCTTTAATCTCTATACGGTACAGACTCTAAGAAAACTACAACTTCACATCAGTGTCAGTGATTCTACTATGTTATGGGTGTGCTCGCTTCGGCAGCACATATACTACTATGCTATGGGTGTTTCCTCATGTCACAGAGACTATTTAACAGGAACAAAACAACATAAGCCTACTTTGTGTTAAATAAGACAATTTCTTGTTAGCATCATCACACTAAGGGGCTCCTGGAGGGCTCAGTCAATTGAGTGTCCAACTCTTCTTTTCAGGTCAGGTACTAATCTCAGGGTGATGAGATTGAGCCCCAAATTGGGCTCTGTTCTCAGAGGGGAGTCTGCTTGAGAGTTTCTCTCTCTCTCCCCCTTTGCCCTTCCTCCCACTCATGTGTACTCTTTCTCTCAAATAAACGAATAAATCTTTGAAAAAAAAATCATCACATTGAGACAAAGAGTTGCCTCAGAATATCCATCATAGAGTATGAGAACTCTAAAAGTACACAGGGATAAATTTGAATATTAAATAAATCTGGGGGTGCCTGGGTGGCTCAGTGGTTTAAGCCTCTGCCTTTGGCTCAGGTCATGATCTCAGGGTCCTGGGATCAAGACCCGCATCCGGCTCTCTGCTCGGCGAGGAGTCTGCTTCCTCCTCTCTCTCTCTGCCTGCCTCTCTGCCTACTTGTGATCTCTGTCTGTCAAATAAATAAATAAAATCTTAAAAAAAAATAAATCTGATGATCATAATGTTTACAAGTACTTTAAAAGTTAATGAAATCATTTGAAAATGGCTGTTCTTTAACAGATTAGTTAGCATTTCGCTGATTTATCTTGTTTATCTTTTAAAAAGGAATAAAGAGTGGAACCACTTCCATCTATAAAGATTCAGTGGGAAATTCATCCCTCATCTTCTTCAATTAGAGTTGCTTGTCATTTATATGGCTGCCCGTAAGTAAAAAGAGCCCATTTACACAGATAGATTACATGAGCAAGTCCCTTAGTACTTAGTACTGAGTGAGGCGCAAAAAACCATTGCCAGGTGGTGGGATGGGAAATAGAAGTCTTTCATTTAAAAAAAATACCTTAATCCTGCCAAATTAGTCTAGAATGTATGTGTATGAAAACTAGAGGTGTAGCATTAGGATTGACTCTATTAAAATAACATTACAGGAATGTGTTTCAGTGGCCATATTTTTTATGCATTTACACTTTATTTAGAAACATTTATATCTTAATGAGAGAAGACGTTAGTTGAAGGATACACAGTGTAGCTTCTGTGAGCTAAGAATACAGCTCTTCCTCAATGGCCATATTTTTATCACAGAATAACTGAATGGCTTCTCTTACTTGGTCACATTCTCTTTGCTGATGGAACATTTCCATATTGCCCCTGTGACCGCGGCCAACCGTTCTTTATTGTCAGTGTTATTGAGCAGACTGGCCAGGGGTTTAAGTCCTCCATGAAGTCTCACCAGGTCACGGGTTTCCTTATCTTCGGCACACTACGCAAAAAGTCAGGGCAGAGGCTGTCAGTGATGAGGGCATATCGAGCTTTCAGTGATTGCTAACGAGGCTGTCATTCTAGTGGCTATGAAACTTCTTTTCAGAGAGTATCATTTTCTGAAGGGGCCTCCAAGTAAAATATAATTCTTCTCTGTACTGGCAGCTCTCTGACAGTGTCTCTCTTCCCTTACATGATTTTGGCAATGTCTAGAAGTTTTTACATACTGAGAAATTCTGCCAAGCCATTCTGAGGTAGTGTGTGCTTTCACCAAGACAGAAAGAGAGGTTGGTAAGAGACCCAGAATGCCACATGCGTGGATGGAGGATTTCTGCAGTCATGCAACCCACAGTCTTAGGAAAATATAGTGAAGATACATGAGTGATAAAGCTTTCGTCTGATCTTCAATGACCCCCAAAAGCTAAGAGATGAGTATTTCCCTAATAGAGTTTCTATGCTCAGAGCAGTGAGTATATCAATAGCAAATGATATTATATTCACATATGTTTATCCATACATTTGTGTCATCCTTTGAAATAAATATGTACTGCACAGACATTCCCAGCTGACCACATTTCCCAGGTTACAGAGCAAAAAGATGATAAATTTCGTGTAGATATATTATCATCGAGGCATACAGTGGTCTCTGAGGCCACATGATACAGGTGCATGTGATGCATCATCCCTGAGGGCCACCAGAAGAAATCCTCACTGGAATGCACCACAAGGCATCTGCCATGTTTATCTTCTATTTATGACTTTCGGTTTTGGTTCAGTTGCAACTTTTAAAAAATTAATCCCTATTTCCAACCAATCCTTTATAGTTACTCATACGGGGCATATATGCAAGTCAAGGCTATATATCCTCGTTATGAACTGAGTTCCGTTCCCTTAAAACTGATATATGTCGAATCATATAACCCCCATGCCTCAGAGTGTAACCATAATTGAAGATAAGGTCTTTAAAGAGGTAATTAAGGTTAAACAAGATCACTGAGGTAGGCTCTAATCCAATATGACTGGTGTCCTTAGAAGAAGAAAATACTAGGATACAGAGGAAGGAACACATGGAGACAGAGGGAGAACAACATGTGAACGTGAAGATGGCCATCCATAAGCCAAGTGCTTAGAAGGAACCAATGCTGTTAACAGCTTGATCTCAAACTTGTAACCTCCAGAACTATAAGGAAATGAACTTCTGTTATTTAAGCCACCCAATGTGTGGTATTTTGCTATGACAGCCCTAGAAAACTAATACAATACTCTACTGACATACACCCTTTTCTCTGACTCTGTCTTTTTGGCGTACCCTCACCGTGCATGTTTTAAAATGGATTCCTCTAGGAAACTTTCTCTGATAGGTAGAATCTAGAAACTTCCTCTGATGACCAATAACCAGCCATCTAATTTGTCAAAGCCATCTTTTCGTCTGTTTTCTCGTATACTATGAAATGCATAACTCACAGAAAGTTAATGAAGATTAAAATACATTAATAAAAGGATAAAACAGGAATACACATACACCCCCACACAAAAGCACACACTCAAGGGCAGGGATTGCATGGAGCACTGGGTGGGGTGCAAAAATAATGAATACTGTTATGCTGAAAATAAAAAATAAAAAAATAAAAAAATAAAAGCACACACTCATTCGTCCATCCATCTTGTTTTGGCAGAAGGTAAAGTTCCCAAGACCAGCATGTTTGAATAGGATAACTAAACAGCAATGTAAAGGCACCATGTATATATTTAGCTATTTTACACTAAGTAACTTGTTTGAGGAGACAAAGATATAGAAGTGGCTTCCAGAAATGTGAATAATCAAGACAAGTTGGAGCAGGTTTCTCTTTTACATATACAGGCATCTGTCATTAGCACAGAACAGTGGCTCACAGACCTGTATGTGTGGAAAAATCCCTTGGGGTTTCTTGTTAAAAATGAGGATTCCTGATTCCAATCCCCAGAGAATGAGACCTCACGTTAACTATCTAAAGTCCGCCGTACCTGATAGATGGCCATGGCACAGTGTTCCTGCAATTGTTCATTCTCACTATTTAGGTTCTTTACCAAATTTTCAATTATCCTTTCTGCTTTGATTGCAGCTCGGTAGTTTTCCTAGGAATACAAATTTAAATATTGACATGCATAATACATGAATAGAAGTATCTATATGTACTAATAATTATGCCAAACAAACTTTCTTAATAAACACTAAAGTCCAAGATTAACACAACTATATAGTAAGAGAATTTAGTCAGCATTTTCAGAAATACATCACACAGGTACCAATTTAATGTTCTATTAGTTTTAGCTTCTCTTTCTAAAAGACGACTGACTCTCAAAAAAAAAAATCCTTAGCAGTCATGATAACCTTAAAAATTGTTTTTCAGCTAAAGAAAGTTAAGGTAAATGAAAGCAAGGGAAGCAGAGCTGGCTTGAGTACCTCTGATGCACATTCTTGTAATGTCCCCACCACTGGAATTAGCATGTTCTCATGCGAAGTCTTCAGTAAGCCAGCCAACAAAGGAATGCCGCCAGCTTTACGAATGGCTTCTTTATTCGCATAACTCTTACTGCAGCTCCATAATGCCAGCGCCCCACAACGAGCTACTTCCACGTCTCTGGCATCATACAGACTTGACTGAGCCGGTTCTTGTGAATTGTGTGCACAGTCGAGTAGAGCGACCTACAAGAACAGATAATATATGATGTACATGGGAATCTTTAAAATAAAACAATGTACCCTGCAAATAGCTACAGGGCTGCTATCAGGCTAACCTCCATCAAACATAAGAATACTTTTATGGATTAGTTTTCATACTACACAGTAGTCAGTGAAAGCAAAGAAATAAACCCTTCAAAATACCTTCCTCCAGATTTGGGAGGCTTTATATTTCCTTCCTACAAGAAATTTAATCTCGCCAAGATTGTACTAATATAGCTGTAACATTGACGTTAGGAAGAATTGTATACTACATCCTCAGCCCTGGTATCTCACAAAATGAGGCTCCCTAAAGCCATTAGGACTTTCTAATGAGAACGGAATGGCCTGTATATTCTCAAAACCATGGGACCTCTTCCGAGGTTATGGCTCTCTACCTGTACTACTGAAACCAACCGATCCACATGGCATAGCACCACAATCTTTTCTTTTCTTTCCAATAACCAAAGCCACCAGAGACCTTAAGGGAAAGGCAATTTGTATAGAAACAGCAGGATGTTAGGGTGCTCCACAGAGGAAATGAAGTCGGGGCTTCCAGGGCTGTTTTTATCCTATGCATGTCTACTCCATTCTTTTCCCTCTGCAGGCCGGGTTCCATGGATATGTCCACATAATCGTGACCACCAATCCTGAGTTTAGAAAAGAGTAGTCCAGACTGAGTAGAACCTCTGATTCCTAATTCCAAATTCCTGGGAGAGAAATCTGGTGGGACTGGCTTGAGTCAGGTGGATACTCCGCTGTACATTCATCATGTCAGGGACATATGTTTATTTATATTGATGTTCCTGCCACCTGTGTTTCTGTACTTGACATTTCAATAAATGTTTGAAATGGTTTTCAGTGAAAGGGTCAAGTACACCATACATCCAGAGGTATGTGGAAATGGCCACAGGGGTAACAACACTGAATCTTAAAATCTTTTCCTACCTGGATGTGTTCTCCACGCTTGCTCAGACACCCAAGTTTCTATTGGGTGTGTCTCTTCAGAGACTCAACCCCATCTAAGTGCCCAAACACTATGGCCACTATACCCCTTCCTGCTTGCTCTGATCTGACCTCCATTCCCTTGCTCTGATGTTGTAACCGACTCACTGCTCTGTACTGAGTGATCTCCCTCACTTTCAGTTTTGGCTGGGGACTCATGTGTGTATGTCACCTACCCTCACTTAGTTAGCAAACCAAAAAAGGATCCCTAATCCTGGTCTTTCTCAGATGTGTTCTCAACCTAGCAATTATGAGTCTATTAATGCCTGATCCATTACCGTGCTTCCTGTTTCTAATTTAGCTATCATTTAAGATTATATTAAAACATGTGGCATTATCTAATGGACTAAGTAAGTGCAGTTGTCCAATTCTAGTTCCTTGAATGTGATATATAAGACTCCCATAAAAATAAATTTTAGTTTTAAGTTACATTATTCATTCTTATAATTTAATGTGAGAACTTCCATTAAACAGCCACATCAGTCAACCGTATGACTTCATTATTTAAGCAGAATACTGATAATCACTGTAATAATTACCTTTCCCCCAACATTTTATTATGAAAAAATTTCAAACATACACAAAGGCTAAAAGAACTATATGGTAATTATGCAGCAAATCATGTATTATACCACCTAGATTCTATAATTAACATTGTCATATCTGTTTTATCACATAGCTAACCATCTACTTATCCACCTACCCAGCCATAAGTCTGTCTTATTTTTGAAGCAAATAATTATATTCTATAGTACTCCATAGATTACATGTGGATTCAGAGGTCCCCAATTTACAATGGTTCAACTTATTTTTCAACTTCACCATGGTGTGAAAGTGGCATGCATTCAGTAGGAATCCTACTTGGAATTTCGATCTTTCAAGCTAGCAATATGCAGGTTACACTCTTGTGATGCTGGGCAGCGGCAGTGAGCCTCAGCTCTATCAGCCACACCATCCCAAGGGTAAACACTGGTGCACTTACAGCCATCCTGCACCCATACAGCCATTCTGTTTTCACTTTCAGTACAGTTTTCCATAAGTCACAGGAGACATCAATACTTCATTATAAAATCAGCTTTGTGTTAGATGATTTTGCCCATGTTTAAGGCAAATACAGGTATTCTGAACACATTTACGGCAGGTAAGGTAATCCAGGATGTTCAGTAGATTAGCTGTATTAAATACATTTCTACTTATGATATTTTCAACTTCTAATGGGTTTATCGGGACATATAACTCCATTGTGAGTCAAGGAAGAGCTGTACACAGAATCTCTTAATTTCGGAAGACATGTCACTGTGTATGAATTCACCTCAAATGCATATTGATTCAATACATATTTATTAACCCTTCATATGTGTAAGATACTGGGCTACGTGTTGTGAATGACACTGAGATGAATAAGATATGTCTCTCCTCTTAAGGAGCTTTGAGCACAGAAGTGGAGACCGTCCAGTATGGTAAAAGCTGTAGGAGGAACATGGGATCTACTGTTCCTTCCAAAGGCGGATGAAAAGGCACTTCCATACTGCCCTGTATCTCCTTGACGTGAGTGTTGAGCAGAATGCTCACTTCTTTCTTTCAGGGATAGTTATTGATAGAACCATTTTTTTAATGATATAGGTAACACTTATACAACATATTGGCAAATGTGGGAAATTATGGAGAAAAATTGATAGTTATTTCAGAGGAAAGTGAAAAACTGTGAGCTGTGAACAGTTTTGTGTATTTATTTCACATTTTTATAAAAAAGCTGTTACAGACTTGTGAGGTAAGTCTCTGAAAATTTTGTTCATAGGTGTCAGTCAGTTTTTGATCCTGTCAGAGTTTTATATAATATTATTTATATGTTTATTCCTTGCCACTAAATATACTTTAAAAATGCAATGCTGATAGCTGACTACATGTTTCCTGGAGGCATTGTTCCTGGGACTTTCTGCTCTCATATTGTAAACACGCTGTTTTCAGTAACAATGAGATGACTAAGCATCTGCAGGTCTGATGGTCTCCTTGGGGGGCAGACCTCATAGTGAAGTCACCACGGCAGAGAAAATGGATGACCAGAGCCCTTTCTAACAGGGTCTCCACCCCCTCCCCCACTTTGCACGTGCCACACACAAATGTATTCCCACCAATGCGGTAGGTGCAGATTACATCTCTTTTTTAAACATATGTTTCTTTGAAAAAGAAGGTCAGACATGTTTTCTGGCCAGTTGCTAATGTAAATATACAACAATAATTTTCAAGGGCATTACACAAAAAGAAGGTTCCCAGAACACACATATTTAACATCCGGAAGAGGCCAGGAAGGACAGCAAGGAGGTGACATTTTGGTGGCGGGGGTGTGCTGGTGATGGTGCCAGCAGTACTCACCAGTTTGGTGATGCCCCCATGGCGTCTCACCGCCCGTCGGGCTCTTCTAAACTTGGCCACATTTGCGATTGTCTCAGCTGCCAGGCATTTCAGACTCTTATGTGGAGAATCAAGTATATTAACCATAATTGGTAAGCCCCCAAGGTCAACAATATTACGTCTGATTTGCGGATTATGACTGATTTCCTTCAGGATTTTTAATGAACCAATCTAATGAGAAAATAGAATTTAGAGGTGAAAATAAGGGCTTAATACATAACCAGTGCTAGAGTTCTAAAAATTCCAAGCTGGCCTCAAATCCTCCCCCAGTGACGTTTTTTTAAGGAAATACTTTCGAGTCCCAGGTATTACCCATAGCCTCCTTACTTTTCTCCAATTATGCAGACAAACATTCATCATTTAAGAAGCACATACTAGTGGAAAAGAACCAAAAGATAAACAAGAACAGCCAAGAAGAGAAGAGCGGTGAATAGCCAAAGGAGCACGTTCTCAGTGAGACTAGCAGGCAAAGTCAAGAACGAGGCAGAAGTGACAGACACATATCAGTAAAAAAAGAAGTACGAGGAGGTATGGACGAGGTTCATCACCCGCATCACGTAAGCCACTCACCTTACACTTGACTTCGTCTGTATCAAGTAAATTTATCAAAACTTCAAGGCCTCCGACATCCCTGATCGCCAGCTGGCAGGTCTCCTGCGCTAAGTTGAAATCCTTCATTGAACACAACGCAATCACTGTAGCTGTCTGATTTCCTCCCTACAAAGAAGCCAAGCCACAGAAAGGTTAAATAAGATCGCGCATCCATTGAAATTTACTTAATGGCTATGAATCCACGAACTGGGAAATGTGTCTCCCCGTACATGGTACGTTAAATTTTTTTAAGTTCTCTGAGTGGCTTATAATTTGTTAAATGAATCATGTAGAGTTGAAGCATGAAAAAGCTTTACAGAGTATCATAAAACATTATTCCAATTAAGAGTCAGTATTTAAAGGTGGTCTGTCTGCTTTACACAGCGAGGGCATTAGGCAGTATTAGTACGTTAAAGAGAGTCAAGGGGCAAGCCTTGAGAGACCCACGGAGGAATGTAAGTTTTATGTCGAGGTAACAGGCAGTCCCTGTAGTTCTTGAACAGAGTACTGTGCAGTCCAAACCATGTCTGGAAATGATTCTCACAGATGTGTGTGGAACAGTCTGGAACAGGGAAAACCTGGAGAAAGGGAAACCATGTGGGAAGTGGTACAGTGATCCCTCCTGGGACTGGGGAGTAAGTGGGAGAAGGGCCATGGGACTGGGAAGGGGGAGGTGATTCCATTAAGAACAGCAGATGACTCAGTGTGTGGATAAAGGGGAAAGAAAAAAAAAGAAGAAGAAGCCTTCAGTATCGAGAGCGCAATGCTGGACCAATGTAGAGAATCACACAATCAACGTCTGCTTAGCTAATCACCAGATGTCAAGGGTAGTGGGGAATGGCTCCTTTAAGGTAAAACAATCTGGGAGATTTTTAAAAAATGAATGATGAATCAGTGAAACAGACCCGCCAGGAAATTATAATCAGAATTCACTTCAGGAGTTCTTGAGTGACGTCCACCCATCATTAATGTTTTGAAAACCTTCTGAAGGACACTGCATAGTACTTATTATTTCTCCTGCTTTTAAGACTGAATGGTAACTAAGAGTTCCAGTGCTGAAATAGTTCATAAGTCACAAGAGCAGGGGGCGCCTGGGTGGCTCAGTGGGTTAAGCCACTGCCTTTGACGCAGGTCATGATCTAAGGGTCCTGGGATTGAGCCCCATGGCTCTCAGCTCAGCGGGGAGCCTGCTCCCCCTGCCCCCCTGCCACCGCTTTTCTGCCTACTTGTGATCTCTCTGTCAAATAAATAAAATCTAAAAAAAAAAAAAAAAAGACACAAGAGCACTATTTCTAATGGAGCTAAGAGTAAACTGTTTCTGTAAAAGGTGCTTATGAAAGACTGCCTTGGATCTTGACCTCAAAACATAGTATGAATGGCCCCAAATATATCTCTCTCTCCTTTTGGAGGAAAAGACACCTACAAATTATGTTTATTCTCGTTTGCTAATTATCACTTGATATTGTTATATCTATCATATACACATGTTCATAGATATAGTATGTACACTTAAGACAAAAATGGAAATTATATTCAAGCAGCCCAAACCCCTCCTACATATCACACATGCACACATGCAAATCCTCTTGTGAATTCAACACAATGTGTTACTTTTAAAACAAGAAACTGAAGTGGGATTATTAGAGGGCAGGTATCAAAAAGATGAAAAAGTACAGACTTCAGCCTTTCCTCTTAACCCTTCCAGAAAAGTCCCTCTACATCTCTAAAAATGTGCAGACACCACACTAATTTTCTTTCTGGGTAATCCAGGCTGTCCTCTGCATTCAAGATTAAGTTGAGAATGGCAAAAGCCTTCATTTTCTTATTTACATTGAAAATAATGAGTTTTGTTCTTGTAGCTTTTAATGACTTTTTCTCAATATTGAAAGAAATTTTTAACACCGCCAATTGTCCTACAGTTGGTTTTGAAACAAAAAATAGTAAGTCTTTCACTTATTACTTTCAATTTTATAATCTCCCTTGTTTGGGGGTACAGGACCCTCTCATAAACACACACAGTAGCACTTCTGGTGTCTTACTTTTAGAAAAACAGAAGACAGGTATTTCATAAACCATAGAGAAGAATCTAACTGCTAACCGAAATTCAAGAAAATAATATAGAAAAAAGAAAAAAAAATGAGAGAGAGCCAGAGAGCCAGAGAGAGACAATTATTTAACAAGGCCCTTTTGCGGAATTTCAATGGGTTAGAAGGAACCCAGAAATTCCCCTGGGGTACCCAAAAGAGCAGAGCTGGGCTCCCACATTAAAAGTTTAAAAGTGCAAACGCGGAGCTTCAGACAGAGTTCTTTAGGCAGTGGCTTCAGACTCAAGTGTGACTTGAAAGCGAGAAGACGTCAAAACATGTCATGCCTCACTCAAGCCAAGAGAGTCCACCCACGCATGTCAAACCCTGAAAGAGAATGTGCTGTCCCGACATTCTTAGTTCCACGTGATGGAGGACCTTCTTGACTGCTGTTCTTGCGTTGTATTTTCTTTGGTAGCATTTTTCTACTTACACATTCGGCACAGTCATTGTTTCCTATTTCATTTTGAGGGCTCTTAAATTTTTCTTTTCTAGATTATTTCTATCTTTCATACTTTATTTCATCATACGCATCATAACCAATGATACGACATTTTTAAAGAGTCTTGTGATTGTGGTAGATGCCCAAAAGGTAAGAGGTTATATTTTCCTGAGTTATCTCTAAGCCAATTTTGAAGCCAAAGGATGGAAATTTACATTTATCATTAAGAAGTTAGATCCTTACAGAAAAAAAAAAAATTCTGTAAATCATCAGCTTTTTCTGAAAATCTGGAAACATATTCATAGGCTTGAGAGATTTTTTTTAGAACAGTTTTATATTAGGGAAAGTTAGTTTTTCCACATTTCAGGATTTAGTTCTACTCTTGTCACTGACCACACTCCCCAAAGGATTATAAATCTTTCAGAATGAATACCAGGAGGATGGGAGCCAAAATATTCAACATACAGAGCCACAAATGTTAGCCAATTGCTATTCTTTAAATACCAGCTATGTCAAAGGATTTTCAAATGTTTGTTCTGCTTTGACCAGATGCCATAAACATCTTACTAAGGAGAAGCAGTGCAAATATGCTCATTTTTTCAATTAAATCTCCCCTGAGAATGTAATTAGTTGCCAATACTTATTTTCACATTTTATCACGTATTTGCATTTGTGAACTTTAAAGAGCTGGAGAAAACATAGTAAAATATTATTTTACTAGCTTCTGAAGGGTTTTGAAGAATGCTTCCAATAAGCTTTTCCACTTCTTAAATTAATACAAGTCTTCTGCTCGTTGTCTTCCGCCCCTGCTTCTCCTCAGACATCTCGAGGCTCTGTCAGCCTCCGGATACTTCGCAGTTTGCATTCCTTTCTAGGACCAGGAGGCTTATGTTCATTGTCAAAATCACGTTTCCAACACGCAAAAGTTGAATGAATGTTGCTTTCCTTCATTTTCCTCAAAATTTCTTTTAGAAAGAGAAGTTCAGTAGAGGACACTTTTCTAAATAATGTTTCTCATTGTTTTAAGTAAATCTTTGAAATAAAAAAGTATTACCATATCTGGTATATAGATTTAAACCTCCCTCCAGTCCCCTTACTGCTGACAACAGAGAAATAAACATTTACAAAGATGAGATGAAGAATGTATTTGAGACTAAATCAGGGAGCCAGCTGCCTCCAACCACTTCTTAATTCTTTTATTCAACAAATTTGCCCACTTATTATTCACTGAGTCTGATTCCAGCAACTAGAGACATCCTGGAGGATAAAAACAGACCTGGTCTTTGCCTTGTGGAGCTCATCAAGTTTTGTGGAGAAGAAAGATTTTAATTTTTGAAGCCCATCCAAATAAATGAAAAACACTGAGCAGTGCTATCCGGAGAGCAGCATGGGGCTATGGAAGCTTGCAGTAGGGGACTTTGGGCCTGGACCTCAGGAAAGTTTTCCCTGAGGAAAGCATGTCTGGACTGAGGTGTGGACAGAGTGGGAGCCTTCCCTGGAGGAAGAGGAGGGATGTGATGAAAGACATGCCAGTCAGAGGAAACAGTATGTGTAAAACCCCTGTGGAAGCGTGGAACGTGGCCTGTTTAAGACCTCACGAGGGCCAGTGTGGCGGAGACTCAGAGCATGGCAAATGGTCCAAGACCAGCTGAAAAACTAGGCGGGCAAAGGAATCTGCTGGGCCCATAGGCCAAGTGGAGGATTTTAAACTTTATTCAAGATTGATAGGAAATATTCAAGGATGTTGTTTTGGGGAAGTGGGGGAGGACTCACATGAGTTGAGCACATTTTTAAAAGATCATTCCAGCGGAAGAGCCTAGAGGGGGCAAGGAGGGGACAAATGGGTCATGTGGGGACCATGCAGGTCACTGCAGCCCTCCGGGCAAGAGGTAATTGGGATTAAGAGGTCAAGGTGACTCATTATGTATCACAAAGACTTCAAGTAATGTGCTTTAGAGAAGGATACTATAAAGCTAGCAGACAAAGCTCTGGTGGGCTACATGCTCACAGGGCCATGATTCGGAGCTTCCCGTCAGAGTCCCATATGGTAACAGTGAGATAAGAAGGCAGGCAGAGGCACAATCCGGAGTGGGGACCCCTCTGTGCTCCCCACTGTCTGCAATCAAGGGGCAGCAGGTGAGACCCGGTGAGGTGACACAGCCATCACACAGCCATCCAGCTGGCTTTCAGTGTTCTCAGCGTTTTTTCCTCCAAACATGCCACTCTGAGAGCAAGAAAAGTGAAGGCCCGCCAGTGACTATTTATTGATGATGACAGAGGGCCTGGCACCCAGCACAGAGGTTGGCTTACAGATACTCTTCATCTCCCAGGGTCAGAGACAGTAAAAAGTCAATGCTCAAAGTGAGTTGCATATGACCACGTAAGTCAAGGTAGTAAAATGCATTGCTTTGCCTTCTGTTTATTTGCAAACCGACTTTATACTGATGATTCAGCACTCATAAACCTCAGACTCAAGCGATGAGACTCAAGAGGACTCCAGGAAAGAAAATGAGAAAATGCTGTGCCAGAAGAAAAAAGAAATTAGACTCAGACTGTTGCATTACAAGCTTGCTGAGAATTTTTATTGGGAATGGGTACGGAACAATGCAAGCATTCCCTACACATTCCTTTTAAATAGACATGGAACATTTACCGAAATAGATAATCTGCTGGAATGTCCTAGTCACTGCAATGAGGAAAAAGTTGTAGCAAATATGACTGTCTTCCTAAAAAATTCAGAAGAGTACACTGAATAATTATGATAATTAATAGAAGTAGCTCAATAAAGTGACTGGATATAAGGAAGACATTCAAAAATGAATAATTCCCCCAATATACTAAGAATGATAAATCAAAAGATGTAATTTGAAAAATATTCCTATGCCACTATTGGTAAAATAATAACAAAAATATCAAGGAGTAAATCTCACAAGAAATGTGTTGAAAATATATGGAAAAGAAGCTATTAATTTTTACTAAAATACATCAAAATTTAAAAATAAATGAATGGTCATACCGTGTTGCTGAATAGGATAATTGATGTTATTAAAATTTGCAGACCCACAACAATATGGTCAATTAATCTTTGACAACGCAGGAAAAAGTATCCAGTGGAAAAAAGACGGTCTCTTCAACAAATAGTGTTGGGAAAACTGGACAGCAACATGCAAAAGATTGAAAGTAGCCCACTTTTTTGCACCATCCACAGAAATAAATTCAAATGGATTAAAGACCTAAATGTGAGGCAGGAAACCATTAAAAATCCTAGAGGAGAACACAGACAGCAACATCTTTGACATCGACTGTAGGAACTTCTTACTAGATATGTCTCCCCAGGAAAGGGAAAGAAAAGCAAAAATAAACTATTGGAATTTCATAAAAATAAAAAGTTTCTGCACAGCAAAAGAAATAGTCAATAAAACTAGAAGTCAACCTATGGAATGGAAGAAGATTTTTGTAAGTGACATATCTGATAGAGTTAGTATCCAAAATCTATAAAGAACTTATAAAACTCAACACCCAAAAAACAAATAACCCAATTTAAAAATGGGCAGAAGATACAGACAGGCATTTCTCCAAGAAGACATCCAGATGGCCAATAGACACATGAAAAGGTGCTCAACATCACTCATCATCAGGAAATACAAATCAAAACTACAATGAAATACCACCTCACACCTGTCAGAATGGGTAAAATTAACAACACAGGAAACAACAGATGTTGGCGAAGATGTGGAGAAAGGGGAACCCTCTTACACTGTTGGTGAGAATGCAAGTTGGTGCAGCCACTCTGGAAAACAGTATGGGAGGTCCTCAGAAAGTTATAAATAGAACTACCCTATGATCCAGCAACTGCCCTACTAGATACTTACCCAAAGGATACAAAAATATGATCCAAAGGGGTACATGCTACATTATCAACAACAGGCAAATTATGGAAAGAGCCCAAATGTCCATTGATTAATGAATAAAGACGTGGTGTGTGTGTGTGTGTGTGTATAATGAAATAAGTCAGAGAAAGATAAATACCATGTGATTTCACTCATATAAGCAATTTGAGAACAAAACAAATGAACATAGGGGAGGGAAAAGAAGGGAAAACTAAGAAACAGAGCCTTAACTAAGAGAATAAACTTACGGTTAACCGAGGGCAGTGGGAGGGAGAGAAGGGTTGAGTGGGGGATGGGCGTGTTGCGATGAGCTACTGGTGTTGTATGTAAGTGTTGATTCACTTAAGTAGTACACCTGAAACTAATATTACACCATGGTTAACTAACTGGAATTTAAATAAAAACTTGAAAAATATTACAATTTACCTAAAAGTAATTTATAAATTCATATAGACCGACCAAAATCCCCAACAGCATTTTTGAGGGTTTTTTTTTTTTAATTCAATTTGCAACTTTTCTAAAAATGACCTGGAATGGAAAATATGCAAAAAGTAGTTTAAAAATTTTAAGAAAGCTCTCTGGCCGATCAAATATAAAATACACCGAAGTTACAGTAATTAAAACAGCATGGAACTGGCATGGGGAGCATTCAAATAACTCAATGTAATATAGATCCAGAAACAAACTCTCACATACGAGATGACAATACTTGATAAGGGTAATATCTCAGATCACTGAAAAAGTGGAGGAATGAATAATCTGTGTTGAAACAATGGACTCCCCATCAAAAAAAAAAAAAAAAGAATAAGAAGAAGTAAAATTCGATCCCAACCTCACACTGTCCCTATGAAATAACATCAAGATGGATTCAGGATCTGAACATTTTTTTTTTTTTTAAGCTATAAACCTACCAGGAAGAAATAGAAAATTTTTTGTTCTCTTAGAATGACTTCAGAAAAACCTTCCTAGCTCCTAAGACACAAAACTTTATAATAGAGCCATGAAGAAAAGTCAGTATAGTACAATGTACAGTTGTACAATGTACAATTTAAAAGTTTTCAAAGAGAAGAGTAGATAAAAAGACACGACAAACTAAGAGAAAATATTTGCAAATAATATAACAAAGGATTAATTTGCATTAAGAATCAAAAGACAACCACAGAAAAATAAGCGAGGTATACAATACAATGGCTATTAGACACATAAAAATATTTACCAACCTCACTAGTAATCAGGAATATGCAAATTCACACAAGATACATTCCCCGCCCAGTTGAAATTGACCAAAATAAAAAATAAAAAAAGACTGTAGGGTAGTGAGAATTTGTAACAGTGAATCTTATTTCTAGACAAACAATTTTAATACTCTGGAAAGATTTTAAAGACCATCGATGCCTAGACCTCATTTCAGACCAATTTGTTTAAAACCTCCACGAATGTGACCTGGGCATCAGGGTCTTTGTTTTGTTTTGTTTTTAGGAACCTGACTGATTTCACTCTGCATTCAAGGTTGAAAATCACTGATATTTATTAATTAAGTATAAATCGACATTTACTTTGTGTAAGGAGCCATCAAAATTTTTTATACAAACCAAGTCGGTTGGTTGATTACTTTTCATTATTTCCCTTTCAATTTAAAAGATTTTGGTGGAGTACTCAAACTTTGGTGTGCGTATATTTTTTTGTTTAAAATCCCTTTACTAAGGTGGAATTGATACACAAAAAATTTACATATTTATGTAACCAATTTAATGAGCTTGAGCATCTGCGTACACCTGTGAAACCATCTCCACAATCAAGGTAACAGACGCATCCATTACCTCCAAAAGTTTTCTTATGCTTCCTCCTTTTTGCGGTATTTACACTTACCATGCGATCAAATACCCTCTCACATATTTCAAATATACAATTCAATATTATTAACTATGCTGTGCAGCTTTCCAGAGCTTGTGAAACTAAAACTTTGCACCTATTTAACAACACCTCCCCATTAGAACTATCAAAATTTGAATGCCCATATTCTTTGACACAGGCAATTCCACTTCAGAGAATCTCTCCTACAGAAATAGGCTACATATCCAAAGAATATATAAAAAATATCTGCTGCAGCTATGTTGTAATAATAAAAGTCGATTTGGGGGACAAGGCAAAATGTTACCAGTAAGGGAACTGTTACAAGAGTTATTGACAGATACATATAGTAGCCTACTACGTGGTAATTAAAAGGACTGAGGCGGATATGGAAGATCACTGAGAAGACACGTATATACAATACAATAAGACATACAAAAATCAAAATGTCGCATAAGTAGTATGACTTCATTTTGTGTATAAAAATTATATATGTGTATGTATATACACAGAGACATCTGGAAGGGGGCTTTCCCTGTTATTCTTCTGCACGGCTTAAATTTTACCAAGGGCATATATTAATGTATTATTTTTATAAGATTTTACTGATTTAAATACAGGAAGGACTAGAAGAGGAACACATGCTTCTGCTAAGCCCTGCATGTCGCAGAAATATCAGGAGGCCACAGCCAGCCACATCCACCCAGAAGGCAGGAGCTGGGAAAGAAACTGCCGCCCTTGCTTGTGTGGAGTAGCACAGGCTAGTGGACCAAAAAGGAACCTGGAGCTTAATACTTTTCCTACAAATACACAACTTCTAATAATGAGTACAAGAGAAGTATATGCAGGAAGTAATATAAAACGAAAAGATCACTTATACCAAATCTGGTACCTTTTACTCCTGAACTCTTATATTTATAAATTCTTCAGTGTGCTTAGGCTTCTAGAAGAGGACATGAATATGTGTTTTTAAAATAAAAAGTAAAGCAGACTAGAGCATTATGTAAACTGGGACTAGGCAATGTGACTTTCCTACAATTTATTTAGCCTCTCAAATAAATTTGGGGGAAAGCATACTTTGAGGAACAAACTATAGTGTAGCTGCCAACACATCAGGGAACAAATTCCCCCAAAAGATTGAATACATTTTCAGAGTACATAAAACTGAACAGAATGCCACATAAAACTTAGATAGCAAAATTCTTTGCAACCAAAAATCATATGAGTAGCTGGATAGACAATATCATATCACTATACTCTAGCTGGACGAGCCCACAATATGCATTTATGAATGAATGAATGAATGAATGAGTTAAAGCTTCAGAAACCTCCCTTGAGATTTTTAATGTTATTTTTCTGTAGGTAAGTTGATGTGGTTGTACAATGCTAGCTAACGGTAGTATAAGCTGTTACGATTCAGTAGTGTTACTTTATCATACTTAGCCAATTCTCTTTGCCTTTCTCCACTCTTGTTTATGAGAGCCACAGGGCAAAAATAGTTTATATCTCAAAGACTAAAAAGCTTATTAGTTTATCTGTGGAGTATAGATTCCTCTGTGGAGATGAGGAGCCTCTCCATCACTTCCATTACCTCCTTTGTCATAAAAAAAAAGGGATAATTTTCTTTTGGGCCATATATAAACACACAAGTTACACACATCTCAAGTAATCCAAATTCTTAAAAGGTGTTCATGACATACACTGCAGAATTTAAGAGTACATTTGCATAAATGCAAACTCTACTAAGAAATTTTTTAGATGATGCAATTTAAAATATCTTACGATTTCTGACAGGCAGTGGTTTTTGGGATCTTTTTTTTTTCTTTTTAATACAAAACTCTCTTTTGTCATGGAGACATTTTCTTTTAAAGTTAACCCACATCAGTGCATTGTTTCATTGTTTCTCACGAAGGTGGGAGTAATTTTCCTTTCTAACTACTGGCGTTTATTTGAATATATAAACAGTGACCACTATTTTCCATTTTTGAAAGAGTCTGCTGAACACGACTAACACGGTCCTATCACCGTCTTCTCCAACTCTTTCATTTAGCAAAAGAGCAGATTCTCATACTGCCTTCCAGAAATGAACATTGAAGTCCTTTGTTAAGAAATGCTCCCTTTTGGGATGCCTGGGTGGCTCAGTTGGTTAAGCATCTGCCTTCAGCTCAGGTCATGATCCCAGGGTCCTTGGATAGAGTCCCATATCGGGCTCCTTGCTCAGAGGGGAGCCTGCTTCTCTCTCTGCCTCTGCCTGCCACTATGCCTGCTTGTGTGCTCTCTCTGACAAATAAACAAAATCTTAAAAAAAAAAAAAAAAGAAAAGAAAAGAAAGAAAGAAAGAAATGCTCCCTTTATAATTAGTCTCTCACTCAAATGAAGAAAACCAAGTGAGAGAGAAAATAGGAGCACACAACAGCCAAGCCTGCAGGCCCTCTGGGCCCCGAGTTTCTTGACAGAGGGACAGAATAACCAGGCAACAGGCAGTAAAGATAGAAGCCTGGACACCAGCCTGGCCCGCAGCCGCCTCGCCTTCTGTGTGGCCCAGAGTGAACTATTTCTCAGCTTTTCCACCAATGAAACAAGGATCACACTACCTGCTCCTCCATACCCAAAACCCGAGTAATGGGAAAGGAATTTAATTAACTGTAATTGATTGCAAAGTACATCAAATTCCTGCAGTGAAAAATCCTATAACTCCCAGTTACCACTTAGAAGAACTCCTTAACCAATTAAGATGGGTGTGTGTGTGTGTGTGTGTGTGTGTGTGTTTTTAATCAGTTCCTGAAAGATCATTAAGGAACTGAACACCACAAAAGGAGTCAAAGGTTTTAAAGTTTCAAAATGTCTCTGTGGTGAATCCCTTTCCAGAGGGGACATCCAAAACATGCCAAGGACAGAGCCCACAGTGTCTCTTGGGAAGTCTTGTGGAATTTCTGATGTGCGTCTTTGAGATGTCATGAAGTAGATGTCACAGCTAAGCGGGGGGTGGGAGAGGTTGCTGGGGAAGCCATCAAGTACCTTCACTTTTCATGGCCAGAGAAATCTGAATTTGTAGATCCCTAACAGAAGAATAACTAGCAAGACTCCTGGCACACATGCAAGGTGAAATCAACACCAGTGTTTCATGAGTTTGATCAAATACGACAACACAATTAGGCACTGCCCCTCACCAACACACGGTGGGTGGGGGAAGAGGATAAACGTGTGTCGACGCCCAGCTGCGATCACCCGCCGCCACTCAGCAGCCTACATTAGCCATTCTCCACTGAGTGACACGGGTCCGGGTCCGGACATCATCACCATCCCCCGGGGCTCGGGGATGAAAATCGCAGAGATCACAGACTCAGGAACGAAATCACATTTGGGAATTGGCATTAAGAAGCGCATCTTTTCCCGATTTCATAGCTAGATCCTTAGGGTCTTAGTGTGTAGGAGCTTTCAGCTGGAAGGAAACTAAAAATGAACTTTTTTTTTTTTTTTGCTTCAAACTTTCCAGCTTAATTTTTTTTAATCAGTCTTTTTTATCTACTGGCTAGTTGCATAAAATTACCAAATAAAGTGTTACTTTCGCTAAGATTTTTTTTTTTTTTAAGGCTGATGAAGCAGTCTGTAAGATGGCAAACAAATACTTAAGGAAAGACTGCCTTCGGGATAACACTGGAATTCTGATCTAAAAATACTACCTTGGTTGCACTAACTCGAATGGGAGACAGCCGCTGTCCGAAGTGGTATAAAGAGGTCATATTCGGTCATGAATAAAAAGACAAAAACAAGCCCAGAGGCTCCACCCCCTCATTCATTTCCCTGCTTCTGAAGCAGTCCTTCGGTTTCTAATGAAGACCCTGCTCCTATTCTTCATTATGCATAATTCATGCCTCATATACTCAGTCCTTGATTTCTACCTACAGCACGGGCGTTTCTCTTTGGGTATTTCACTCTCTTCAAACTTAATGTGCCCCAAACCAAAGCCTCCTCATAAACTGGCCTGTTTTCTTTGCTAGCCATTTCTTTGCTGCTTCCAAGGACATCATCCTATTCCAGGACCCAGTGCAACCCCCTCACCCCCTCCCCTTGCTGGCTTTCTGTCTCTTCCCACTCTGACTCATTCTGCATACCACCTGCTGCTGGACTCTGCCTTCATCCTCCTGACGCCTGGCTGAGGTCTGATGAAAATCCCAGGTGTAGAAATAGGCCTCCTGTAGGGAGGAGACACACCTGGGAACACAGCCCTGGGGATTAACCCTAGATTCTTCCATCATTGCAGCCAGGAGTCAGGTAGAAGAGTGGCTGAATGAAGCACTTCAGGGCCAGACAGCTACAAGCTGCTGGCTAGTAATCTCCCATCTGAGCCTGGAGCTGATGTCAGGATAGGACTGACACCTTATCCTCAAGTGACAAGGAAATGCCTACAAGGGAGATAAGGCATGATTCTAGACCCACGCTCTGCCATCCCTCCAAACTACCTAAAATCTTGACCAACTGCATTCTGGGCATCACTCTATAATCTCCTCAATTTTCTCTCGGATTTATTTATCCTACAGTATTAAGTTCCATCCCCAACCCTCCTTCAACCTCCATAGAAATGGATTTCAGTAGGCTTGCAACCTTGTGTCCGGAAATTCATTCTTCAGTTTAATGACATGTACACTGTGTACGCGCTGTGATTGAAAGGCAGATCTACTTAGAGTTACAGCCTCTCAACATTTTCTCTCACTCTACTGAACAGAACCTATTTGTACTAATTTAGAATACTATAATACTTGTGACTAATCTACATTTCCAAACAAAATAAAATTCTGCAACTCTCTGATTTCACAAAGGCATTCTCCACATAATTGGTTGAGTAATGAGTAAAATGTCTGCGTTTTTACAAAAACTCACAGAATTAGTGTAGGGCACACATCTTAACAAACGATCTTCCCCGATCACTGGAATCGATCCAGAGCAAAACATTTTTAATTGCGAGAATTTAAAGCAGCCCTGGCCAGGGGGAGAAAATAATATTCACAGAAAGCTAGCAAATATAGCAACAAAACGGCATATCTACAAGAGAAAGGGAACAGGAGAAGGAGGAGAAAGAGTAAGAGAAAGTGGGGAAGACGTCAACAGCAGAAGGAAAGACTCTGGCTCAGAGGGAGGAAAAACAGTTCTCTAGGAGCTGAGCATGAAGAACAGCTCAGCCTCACCCCTTAGGAACCTACTCTCTCCCCCTCACACATTCTGAGCAGAGGATGGAGAAGTAGGCCTGTGCTCACTGGCTAGACACCCCGCAAGACACAGAAATGAGTTTAATATGGTCCTTCTATTCACGTAGCTGACGGGACAGACAAGCTGAACCATAAAGATAGCAGAAGGCAGAATGTGTTTCTCGCTAAGGAAGTTGAAAAGGTGGTTTATTGCTTCATTTAGAATTAGGGCACAGTGTCACCAGTCATTTGGGGGAACAGAAGTTGGAAGGTTGGTGAGTAAAAATGCAAGGTCTTCATTAGTTTAAAAATTAAACTGTGTTCTAAAAATCCAGATTAAAAGAATATATATGTATATAAAACTTGTAAGTTGAAATGAATGTATGTCAAAGCCAAATAATTAAATACAAACTCCCTTTACTTACATGCCAAGATCTGAGCTCATAGCTTTGGATAAATAACAAGCTATAGTTCGTTGACCTGTTTGGGTATTAACGAGCTCATCAATTTTTTTTTTTTTTAAACAATCAGACATTGCTGTACTTGGAAAATGGTAAGTAGAAAGTCAGGTCAACATTAACATTTCTCTGCTAGTATAAGCCTACATTTAAGGCACAAGTTTGCAAATTAAAATGTCAGGTGTATTTGTTTTGAGATTACCTGGAGACATTGAATTTTGCATTTCATAGACTTTTAATATCCTTTCGTGTCCCCACATAAAACATTTATCTGTGTCAAATAAGCTTGAAATCATTTGTAGATATACTTTTTCTTTTATTGGCTATGTTAAGAATATCTACCTGTGGGAACTATAATAATTCCAAGCAATTTACTGTCTGGCCAAAAGTATCACATTTGCACATGATTTATTGATGAGTAACTTGTGCAAGCTTAAGTAGCACTTCATCAATAAATGTTTTCCTTAGCTGTTCTGGGACAGAAATAGTGCATCCCTTTTTGGCTTCATATTAAATGGACTTATCCTAAATAGTTGAAAAACTCAAGACAGTTATTCAATAGTTAGGCTATTATGAGAAACTCTCATTGCCATGTTCACTGGGAGGATCTTATTAAGGATGTCATTCACTACCACACTCACTGTCTGCTTCATTAAGTCCTCGGGGAGAAAATTCTTTCTGCTCTTAGTCCCAGGATCAGTTACATGCGTTGGCAACTGGGCTATTTTTACCTTATGAGGGTAAGAGCCTTTCCCTCACTGTATTAACTCACTACAGTTCCCTCCTTTTATTGGTTACTAGAAAATTTAAAGCAAAAATTGAGGGCCAGATGTGCAAGTCAAGAAGACTCCACGCCATATGTTGTCTGCAGTAATAATTTGTAATAGAAGTCATAGTTATTGCTAACAAGTCTTGAGTACTTTCTGCAAAGCACTTAACATGTGTTGGATTTTATTTGAAATTCATAATAATCCTAAAACATGAGAACTTTTATTTTTGCCACCTTGACCAGTGAGAAGACTGAAGCTTTGAGAGGTCAGTGAACTGCCCCAAGGCTGCTGAGCCAGTAAGAGGCCAGACCACGGACTCAAGCAGAGTGTTTCTAGCATGGAAGGTCATGCTTCTAACTGCTCTGTTAGTCTGCCGCCTGGCCCATCCCTGCTTCTTCCCCCATTGACTATTTCCTGTGACTAATGGAATAGAGTTAAGAGACCAGAATTCTTTGGATAAACACCAGGGCTCTTAACAATCTTCTTCCAAAAGGTGATGTCTGAGCCGCAGCACCCATCTGGCTCAAGGTGTTCCAAGGCTGGGTGGCAAAGTTTTCTAGTGCCATTTCTTGCCAGAGTGACATGTGCTTTATGAGAAAAGAGAGAATGGGAAGATCCACTGTTCAGTGAAGGAGCAGGGGTACCATTGGGAAGGTCTCCTGAGTCTGGACATTGGTGATAGGTGTGGTGGGTTCGGCCAGTGTTTTGACTGCATGGTTTGTAGGAGAAGATGCCTACCAGGGGGCTGTGTCTGACCATGGGGCCTGAACTGCAGCTTGTGCTCCTGCTAGAATTTCCAAATTCCCGATAGGTATGAATATTCAAGCTCCTGGAATAAGAAATCAAAATTCCCCCAAATTCTCAGGAATTCTTGAAATAATTAATTCCATGTCTTTTCTCAAATTTTATTTGTATGCTTTTAGGTAATAATGATGACCATAATAGTGAACATTTTCCATAATAATAAAAAGTAAATCATTTTTTTGTGATCAAGTTGCTAAAAATTTCAGAGATTTTCTATTAAAAATAAAAAAAAAAACCCTTAAATGTATCATTTGCAATAACATGTAAAAATGAACTCTACCTGATATCTGACAATACTAAAACAGGGCAAGATGACCACAAAATCCCAAGTCAAAGCCATTTTAAAATTGAAAGATGATCTAAAAATATTTACTATTTATAAGATATTATTATTATAAGATGAAATTTTAAAACAAAACATTAACTATCCCAATGGTCTTGATTTTTGTTTCACGACAAATATTCCAAACACACACAAAAAATTTCTTTTATTTTGCACTGACATTGGTCAAATTGTTAAGAAGCTTTCAAAAGTATAGCCAAGGGGGGCATTAGGATTTGCTTCATAGAAGCTCCTGTCCTTTTTTAACAATGTAAATATATTTTTTTAAGATTTTATTTATTTATTTGACAGAGAGAGATCACAAGTAGGCAGAGAGGCAGACAGAGAGAGGAGGAAGCCAGGCTCCCCACTGAGCAGAGAGCCCGATGCGGGACTCGATCCCAGGACCCTGAGATCATGACCTGAGCCGAAGGCAGCGGCTCAACCCACTGAGCCACCCAGGCGCCCAACAATGTAAATATTTTATTTGCTTGCTCAGGTTCTGGTTTGGCCATTGACTATGTCACCATGGAGAATTAGAATACCTTTTCCCAATTTCCCAATTTCTTGACTAATTTTTCTTGGATTCAAGATTCAGGAAAACAGAATTTTTTCTGAGAAATGCAGGGAATTGCAGCTGGGGTCATGCTAAGAAAGGGGGCATATTTTTCTTGCAAAAGGAATTTTTCTCAGCTAGGCTGTGTCCCCTGCAGAGGGTGTTTGTTGAATTCACAAAAATGTGCATATAAACTATTTTACCTGTCAGCTTTGAAGGACCTCAAAGGCATCAGAAAAGTACCCTTCAGTAATTTAAGAGCCACATAATATCTTTACATATGCAAAGCCACTGGCAAATGCCCTTGGTTCATTTGATCAAAGACGTAGAAAAGCTGGAGGAATTATGAGGTAACTAAAAATGTTGTCTTTACAAGTACTTCTAAACTACAGCTTTAGACTTGGCCTACCTTAGACACCACCAGTATCAGTTATCCATTAATATTAATCTGGGTTTTGGCAAATCATTTCCCTTGCCCTGCTCATATTCAAGTCTTAAATACATTATATAGGCCATTATTATATAACATGTTTTCATACATGTTACATTGAGAGAAATGAAATGGAACTGATACATATCTTAAGCACCTACAATGTACCAAACATTATGCCACATCTTTCAAATATGTTTCCAACCCTAAAGAATTCCTATAGGGCAGGTATTAACTTTATTCCATAGGTTAAGAAAAATAAGGCTCAAAACCACAACCAATAGCCATACTGTTAGTAAGTGACACAGCCTAGAATTTAGTTGTAGTCCAGCTTCAAAAAAATCCAAGCTCTTGCCGCCACACTATACTACAAGTTGTAAAATGGTGGTTAAGTCAGTATCTGCTCACTACTGTGGCCCAGGGGAGAGGGCTGGTACCAGGCAGCCTGGCTGCAACATGAGAACTAACCTTGCTATCTTCAGGGTAATTGGACCTTCCCCCATGCACCTTATTTGAAAGAAACATAATAAACTTGGGTGCAGAATATACATTTTTGGCAGAAGAATTAAAATAATCATTGGCCATTGACTATGTCTCCATGTCACCGAAAGGTCTGTCTTACCTTTAAATATTTCACCAGCTTCTGAATTTGCCAATATTCCGATGGCAAATCTGCATTTGCTTCCTGACGATGATCAGGTGGTTCTTCATCTTCCTCAGTCTCTGAGGAGCTCTCACTGATAATCTCCTCAATCTTCTCAGCACTCTTACTAAGAGCAATAACAACCACCACATGTAATAAATATATTTATGCTACAACATGGATGTAGTTATAATCATTAATATTTCAGCAATATGAACATAAGCAATGAAAAAGATACCAACACCTGAGTTCTAGAAGATCTTTGGTAAGATCTAAGTGAGGAGATAAATGAACCCCTGTCTCTATATCAAGTACAGGTCATTATTATCGCTTTGCATGCAATAACTGTAAGGAAAATAGTAAGAAATGTACAAGGGCATCAAGTATTTGTCCAATGGCTGTGCTGTACAAAAGGGCAGCACCAGACATAGTGGCTAAATAACCTGGGTTATTTGTGTTTATATTTACTTAAATTTAGTTATTGAATTGTATTTGTATTTATTGACGTTTGCTTACTGAATTGAAACAATACAATTAAATATTGAGTTTCACCAGTTTTTAACATTCTCTGATTTTTAAAAAATTTCTCAAAGGTGCTGTGGCAGAGAGAGTCAGGCAGAATGGCACTGTTGTGCCGTCTGCGCTACAGCGGGGAGAAATTGCAGTCCCGAACTGAAGTGCCTGTTCAATTCAGCAAGCTATGTGATGGGTGTCGGGGTAATGTATTCTCTGGTTCAACAAATGGCAGGAAATCGGTTAGAGAGCAAAATCTGGTAGATAAGGCTGACTTAAGAATCAGTGTAACGTAATTCAAAGGTATGAGATAGAAATATATTCTAAATTAACCTGTATTCCCTGGAGAATCTGTAAATGTACTTTCCCTTAGACTAAAAAGCTTCTGGAGTTAAGAGCAGAGTGCACTGAGTTTACCCCCCTTACCCCCACATCACATTAAAAAAAATCAGTACCCCAGAGGAAAGCTGTTCTCTTTTTCCATTGATGAATCTGTTGACCTATAACTTTAAATGGCTTTCCCTATTTTATAAGGTTCCCATCCTGTCCTGCCCCACAGCAACCATACATTCAGGAGGTAAAAAGAAGCAAACCTCAATATTTCTTTGAGCTAGCGACTCCACCTTAAGAAATACTTCTCTACCACATAATTATATCCCCTCAAGCAAGAAGAAACATGGAGAAGTTCTAATTTTTGTCAGAGTCATGGTTGTTGCTTGGATATACTACCCCTTTACCCTTATCTATCACTCTAGGCTTCTCTGACTCACTAAAATTTGATTTAAAATTGAAACACTTATGGCCAAACATTTATTTCAGAAAAGATGAAGTAGATATACTTTTCCTTAATCCTCCCACTAAGTACATAAAAATCCTGGATATTGCATATAAAACAAACACGAGAGGGCTCTAACAGGTAGAAAGAAGAAGAAAGACTCTATCGAGATCTGCGGACTGGAGGAGCAACACAATGGTGAGTTACTTGGATTTTCTTTTTGTCTCATGTATCCCAGATTGGGTCCTGGAGAAGAGGGTGATGCAGAAACACCAGTGGGCACAGGAAAAAAACGACCTAAGAAAAGCCTGCTCTTTCTTCTCAGAGGACCAGAAAAAGAGCAACTTAATAAGAAAACTTTTAGGCAACAAATGATCTATTCTAGTCAACACCACAGAAAACACGGTGGCCTAACCCCACTTCTGCGAGCAATGGCCAAGCAGAGAGCTTGGTGTTCTAACTTTGTCAGACTACAGCAAAGCTCTCTAATCCCCATGTTGGGTGGTATCAGAGGAGGCCTAATGCCGAGTCAGGACTTTCACCAACCCCAACCCCCACTGACAAATTAACAGGGTGTTCCTCCCTCTCACAGACAGGGTGGTAACAACAGAGCTTGAACTTCCTTACCACTAAGAAATAATAAGGAGCCCCTCACCCACCTCCCCAAGTGTCAATGCAGGCCTACTTGAAAACTTGTAATTCCTTGTCTCACCTGAGGAGGCAGCACACACCTTATCCCACCAATGTGGTATCCCAGAAGGCCTGCTAAAACCCAAGATTTCAATAAGATCTAGAAGAACTAAGAGAATCATAGAATCTCAAAAATTGTTAAAAATTACCCATTCTCTTACCATGCTCCAAAATGGAATAGATTTAAAAAGACTTTCATGGAAGAGGGGGTTAGAGAGAATGGAGGGAGAAAAAGAAAATCACAGAATGAAAAACAAAGAATGAACAGAAAAAAATATATATATATAATGACAAATTCAAGCCCTAAAATAATAATGACATTGAAGGTAAATGATCTAAATACACCAGTTGATAGAGTTTAGCTTAATAAACCAAAAAGAAAAAGGGAACCAACCAAATGCTACCTACAGGGAACTCATTTCAAATATAATGATATTATTAGTTTGAAGAAAAGGAGAAAAAAAAAAAAGACCATGCAAGCAATCAAAGAAAGCAGAAGTGGCTATATAATATTGGAGTAAGTCGACATCAATAAAAAGAAAAACGACAAGGGACATAGAGGGAAATTACATAATCATGGAGACGTATCAATCCCAAACATGTACACACCAAACAACAGAGTTGCAAAATGCATGAAGCTAAAATAGAACTAAAAGGAGAAACAGAAAAATTGCCATTATAGTTGGAGACTTCAGTACTACTCTCTCATTAATTTATGGAACAATTAGACTGAAAATAAGCTAGGAGATAGAAGAAACCAACACCACCAAGCAATGTGATTTAATTCACACTTCTAGAACACTCCAACAGCACCGGGTTATATCCATAGCTCCCTGTCTTTCAAAGAACTCTTCACTAAGAGGTTATCTTATAAGTTCATTTAAAGATTTTCAACATTATCATTTTTATAACCAGTAGCTGTCAGTACAGGTGTCTGAGGATCCTGCTCTAATGGAAAGAACACTAGTCTTGTGCATGTGAACTAGGCCAGGCTTTAAAGAAGGGCTCATGTTAACAGACACTTACCGGACTAACTGTGTTCTTCCTGCGGAAACAATTGGTCCAGACCTTTCAAGTTTTCCCCCGTGTCTTTCCTCTTGGGTGTCTCTCAGTACGTTTTTGTGACTGCAAATATATTAACTTTTTAAAATTAATTTATGTGGAGTAATAGGAAATTAAACATAGAAATATATACAAAGATCCCACTGTTTTCATGCACCCCAAGGATGTGTTTTCCTAATACAGAAAACTACACAAGTTCCAGCCCCATCTGACACCTGTGAGGCCCCTTCTGTCTTTCCAGCACAGCCATGTACTTTCTATAGTGGAGGAACTTTTCGCCCCCCATTTCTTTTTTGAGGAACAGGCGGCTGTCACTGTGCAGATCCGCCACTCTGAGCCTTCTACTCTCAGTGCTTCCTGCCCTGGGAGAGAGCTGCCTGGTCTCTTCCCGACTCCAACCAACTCCGCGGCAGTGCCTGGATCTGGTTGTCCAGCTGTTCCCAGGTTTAGCACAGGCCTTGGTACATCGCCATTAGGTAAATTCATAATTGAAAAATGTCAGCACCTGGGAAAGGGTATTTTAAAAATTCACCTCCCAGGTAACAGAGCAGCCCATTTATGTGTCATTTTCCCACTCCTTCAAATAGAGTCACAAAGATAAAACAGTTCAAGATTATGAGAATTAGAGGAGCGAGAGCATCTCTCTCCTCGGAACTTCTTCAAGCCTGCTCTCTGGGTTTGCTTGCAAAACATGATCAGCCTGCGGTTCTCAATCCCTGCAGGTGAGGGTCCCCTGTGACCAGCTGGAAGGCAGTTCTTTCTTTCTTTCTTTCTTTCTTTTTTAAATTTTATTTATTTATTTGACAGAGAGAAATCACAAGTAGACGGAGAGGCAGGCAGAGAGGGAAGCAGGCTCCCTGCTGAGCAGAGAGCCCGATGCGGGACTCGATCCCAGGACCCTGAGATTATGACCCAAGCCGAAGGCAGCGGCTCAACCCACTGAGCCACCCAGGCGCCCCAAAGATGGTTCTTTCTTAACCCAATCAGGTGACTGCATGGAACATTAAAAATGGGCTGAAACTTGTAAGCCTCTCTGCTAATTTAAAAAGTGCTCTTGATGTCACACTGGGTGTTAATCTGTGCGTTGGCGCCTATTTATAGAGGGCCTAAATGGACCTAGTCTTGTATCTGTCAGACATTCATCAAATCAGTGTCCACTTCTCTTAGGCCTGTTGATTTTTGGAGGCTCTAGCTTTTCCATGGTATTTACTTAAAAGTTCTGTTAAAAGACACTGTCTCTCTCAAGACTTCCCTGATTAACTTCACATAATTTTAATCATTCTAAATTCTCCTAGAACTTACTTAATCAGGTCCCTACTGCTGTGTTTACATGGCCTGTGAGATTTCTCTGTGTCTTTTATCATCTTTTTCACGTGACATTTGCCCTGACTGAGTGAACTGGGTTCTGGTGCCCACATGTGACCCTCTTCGTGCCAAGTCCTTCTACCTGGAATATGAAGAGAAGCAGGGAGGGATCAACCTGTATTTTGGACGGAGATGTCAGTATCTCCTCTGTACGCTATTGCTCTGACATGAATCTAAGCTAAAAGTTAGGCAAACATGGTTACTGAGGATGTATCTGAAAACCCCTCGTGCAAATTTCTACATACTCTTTGAAATCGACAGTGGCCTTCCAGTTTAAACTTGGCTCTAATCTTTTGGTCATTTGATTCTTCCCAAAATTAATTTGGTTCTTCTCCAGCGCACTCTTGCCTGAAGCAGGAAGAGCTTTCTGAAGGGTGGGTTCTTCTTCCTTTTTAGGTGCCTCATTAAGCTCCTTTTCTTTGTCCCATTCTTCACTGAATCTAACATCCTTTATGTACAAAAAACAAAAATAATTTTTACAGTGATATCGCTTCTGAATTATCTGGTACTATCTGAAAATTAACACTGGTGATAACTTCAGAAAAGGAAGTCATTGACGCATCTAACTTGTGCTGTTTAAGACATACACTGGGGAACGGCCACCTTAGGATACTGGTTCCTGTTGGAGCTAGTCTGACAGAAATGTCATGTTCCTAAGCTTGCCTCTCCCTCCCCCTGCTGCAGCACATAAGGGTACAACAGCAGGGCTGGACCTATTCCTGCTCACCACCACCAGAAAAATCTAAACTCAGTGTATTGAAGGGGACACATCACGTACAAATGGTTGAAACCAAGGATAAAGAGAATATCTTGCCAGAGACAGAAAACACAGAGGGAGAAACAAAACAATTAAAAGAGACGTATCCAAAACAATGCAAGTCAAAAGAAAAGAGAATAAGACCTTTAAAGTATTAAAACAAAAGACCTGTCAACTCAAAATTCTAAACAGAGACCAAAAAAAAAAAAAAAAGCTTTCAAAAATAAAGACAAAATAAGACTTTTATTGATGAACAAAAGCAGAGAATTCACTGCCAGAAGGCCCACCCTAGAGAAATATCCATGAAGTTCTTCATTCAGAAGGAATATCATGCCACATCTACACAGAGAAATGAATATCTGTAGAAATTCTTTGAGCTGTTTTTGATCATTCTAAAATACAATTGACTCTCTAATGCGAAAATAGTGAGAAGGACCTGTGTTGTGATGAGCACTGGGTGTTATATGCAACTAATGAATCGTTGAACACTACATCAAAAACTAACGATGTGCTTTATGTTGGCTAATTGAACATAATAATAAAAAAGTTGTATCAATGTGTTGAGGAGTTAATACCATGCAAAAGTAAAATGCATGACAATAATGGCAAGGGAAGGGAGAGGCATTGAAGGTGCACCGTGTAAGGTTCTTAAACCAGTCATGAAACGGTAAGATAGCATTTAAAGTTGGACAGGATAAACTAGAGATATACATTAAATAACTGAGGGAAGCAACCATGAAACTTTTAAGAATATAACTGACAAAAAACATAAATAAAATAGAATCATTTCTAAAAGCTCAATTAATACCAAAAGGGCAAAAAAAGAGGAAAAAAGAACAAAGAACAAATGGGACAAATAAGAAAAGAAGACAGTAAATTTAAATTCAACTCTAACGGGGCACCTGGGCGGCTCAGTGGGTTAAAGCCTCTGCCTTCAGCTCAGATCATGATCTTGGGGTCCTGGGATCGAGCCCTGAATCGGGCTCTCTGCTCGCAGGGAGACTGTTTTTCCCTCTCTCTCTCTCTGCCTGCCTCTCTGCCTACTGGTGATTTCTGTCTGTCGAATAAATAAAATCTTTAAGAAAAAATAAATAAAAAATAAAATAAATTCAACTATCACTAATTACATTAAATAAAAATGATTTTAAAACTTCAGTTAAATCATCAGACTGGATGAAAAAGGAAAACCAAGTATTTGTGGTATTAAAAAACCCACTTTCCATGCAACCAACAATCAAAAAATGCAGGAGTGACTACATTAAAAATCAAACAAAATGGACTTCAAAACAAATCCTATCAGACCTGAAGAGGGAGATACATAACGACAGAGTCAATACAACTTTGTGTATTCACCAAACAATAGAATTTCAAAATACATAAAGCAAAAGTAAATCCAGAATTATGAGACTTCAAAACTCCTTGCTCAGTAATCAACAAAATAAGTACATAAAAAATTAATAATATAGAATACCTAAGTAATACTATCAACCAAATTGACAAAACAGTTGATACAATGTACTACACAACAGCAACAGAACTTCCATTCTTCTCAAATGCACACAAAAAAAGAATCACCCAAAATGACCACATTCTGGGTATAAAACAAATATTCACAAAGCTAAAACAACTAAAATCATACAAAACATCTTCTCTTAATACAATGGAATTAAACTAGAAATCAGTAAAAGAAAGGTAACTGGAAAATCTTCAGATACATTAATTTGCATGAAAACATATCAAAATCTGTAGGATGTAGTTTAGGTAGTATTTATAAGGAAATTTACAGAATAAAACTTTATATAAGAAAAAATAAAGATCTCAAGACAATGGCTAATTAAGAGCTTAAAAATTAAGCAGTTAAATAAGAAGAGCAAATTAAACCTAAAAAAATCAGAAGGAAAAAATCATAAAGACCAGAAATAAAAAGGAAAGCAGCCAAACATAAAGGCAATCAATGAAACAAATAGCTGTTCTTTTAATAAAATTGATCACTTCAGGTGCTTGGGTGGCTCAGTTGTTAGGCTTCTGCCTCTGACTCAGGTCATGATCTCAGGGTCCTGGGATCAGCCCCCCATCGGGCTCCCTGCTCAGCAGGGAACATTTTTCTCTCTCTCCCACTCCCCCTGCTTGTGTTCCTTCTCTGTCTCTCTGCCTCTGTCAAATAAATAAATAAAATCTTTTTTAAAAGACCAATCACTTCTTTGCAGACTAATCAAAAATAAAAAGAGAGAAAACTCAAATGACCCATACTAGAAATGAAAGAGGGGTCATCACAAAAGATCTCCCAGACATTAAAGGATAATAATGGAATGTTGTATTTGAGGCCAATAAATTAGATAACTTAGGTAAAATGTATGAATTCATCAAAACACACAAACTACCAAAGCTTAACAAAAAAAAAAAAAAAAAAAAGGAAATCTGAATAGTTATATATCAAAGAAATCAAATTCTCTGTATAAAAATACTCCAACAAGGAAAGCTCCAGGTACAGATGGGTTGACTGGCAAATTCTATCAAACATTTAAGAAAAATAATACCCAATCTACACAAAGAATTCCAAAAAGAAGAAAAATAAATAAATTATTTCCCAGTTCATTTTTTGAGGCCACATTGCCCAGATACCAAAACCAGACAAAGGTATTAGAAGATAACTACTAACCCATATCCTTCATGATTATAGATGCAAATATCCTCAGTAAAATATTACCAAATTTCATCCAGCAATACCAAGCAGGGTAAGCCATAAAGATCAAGTGGGATATTGATTGAATATCCCAGGGTTGAATGTTACTTCAAGACACAAAAATCAATGTAAATGGTCATCAACAGACAAAAGGATAATCATGTGATCATCTCAAGAGATGCAATAAAGTCATCACCTCCAAGTAGCAATGGGTTCATCTCCCATGGGTTAAGTGGAAACCCCATGGAAAAAAATGTAAGAAGGCACTCGCTCCCTCCCAGCCAGGGTAGAGTCAGAGTAGGTTTCATGGAAACTGAATTTCCACCCCTCTCCAATGGTGATGAGGCACCCTACACCACCAGAGTTGTCAATGGAAAATAAGTGAAGAACTCAGACTTCACAGAACCTCCAGACTCCGCTGCCAGTGAAGTGCCTAAGAAGGCCTGTTAAAAGATTTAAATAAAAACCAGAATTTCACAACATAAGGCCCCAAATGTCCAAGATAATAAAAGATCATTCATCCTACTAAGAACCAGGAAGATCACAACTTGAAGGAGAAAGGATGATGCACAGGTTAAAGCTTATACCAAGATGAAATAGATGTTGGAAAAATCTGATAAGAATTTAAAGCAGCCATCATATTTTATATGCTTCAGTGAGCAATTATGAAGACTTGAAACAAATAAAAAACTAGAAAGCCTCAACAATTAAACAGAAGATATGAAAAACAACCAAAAAGAAATTTCTGAAATGTATAAGCTAAAATAAAACTCACTGGGATAGGCCTAGCAATATGATGGAGAAGACAAAGGGGAAGAATCCATGAGCTTTCATGAAATTACCCAGTATGAATAAAAAGGGGGAAATTCATTGGAAAAAAAATGAAAAGAGCCTCAAGATCTGTGAGACTATAACAAAAATTCCAAAATTCATGTCATCAGAGTAACAGAAAGAAAGGAGGGAAAGAGTCAGACTAAAAATGTATTCTAACAAGATTTGAAATTTTCTCAACCGTGGTAAAAGACATAAATCTAAGATGCAAGAAGCTGAGGAAATCCTAAACAAATGAACTCAAAGAAATCCATGCCAAGACGCATGATGATAAAAGAAAAACTACAACAGCAGAAAAGAACAATGGAAAAGAATAAAAGTGTGGCTAAATACTTTCACTCTGCTCTTGAATTTTCTAAGTTTGATGGTTGAAGCAAAACAATGTCTCATACAGTTATCAATATATATAGAAGAAATAAAGACAATTACAAGAGAGGGTAAGAGGATTTAAAGATTTTTATTTATTTATTTGACAGAGAGAGATCACAAGTAGGCAGAGAGGCAGGCAGAGAGAGAGGAGGAAGCAGGCTCCCCGTTGAGCAGAGAGTCCAACATGGGGCTCGATCCCAGGACCTTGGGACCATGACCTGAGCCGAAGGCAGAGGCTTAACCCACTGAGCCACCCAAACGCCCTGGGTAAGAGGATTTAAAAGGAGATATGATTTCCTTTTATTGGTACTAAAATTGTATTTTTTTCAGTCTCATCAGTATAATAGTATTAGAGCTTTTGCAACAAGTTTATGTTGAAAGAGAAATGACAAATTCTCACGGAGTATATTTGCAAAGGAAGAGTATGTTGACATTTTTTCTTTTTGTGACATATCAGGAGTTGCAAGGGATTGAGTCATGCAATTACTATTTGAAGGAGACATGGTTTCTATGCTTCACTCAAACTCGTATAATGTCAAACAGCAGATTATAATTAATTATGTTTGCATGATATGGTACAATATCCACAATAAACAAAGGCACAAAATCTATACAGAGAGGTATACCAAGACACTATGGATAAATTAAAGTAGAATTCTAAAATATGTTCAAGTAATCTACTGAAATGCAGGGAAAAAACAAAACAAAACAAAAACAAAAACTAAATGGAACAGAAACCAAAGTAAACTAGCAAGTGTAAACCCTAACATATCAATAATTAAATATAAATGATCTAAATACACCAGCAGATACATAAATAGAATTTCACAAATTTATTTTATTTTTAAGATTTTATTTATTTATTTGACAGAGATCACAACTAGGCAGAGAGGCAGGCAGAGAGAGAGAGGGGGAAGCTGAGCAGAGAGCCCGATGCAGGACTCAATCCCAGGACCCTGAGATCATGACCTGAGCTGAAGGCAGAAGCTTAACCCGCTGAGCCACCCAGGCACCCCACAAATTTATTTTATAAACAACTGAACTGAATGTGGTCTACCAGAAACTCACTTCAAGTATAACAATATTGGTAGCTTGAAAGTAATAGGAGGAGAAAGATAGAACATGCAAACAGTAGTTAAAAGCAAGGTGGAGTGGCTATAAAAATATCCAATAAAAGTAGACTTCAGATAAAGAAAAATTACCAAGGAGAGAAAGGGACATCACATAATGATAAAGTGATCCGTCTATCAAGAAGATATAGCAATCTTAAATGCATATACAGAGCTGGAAAAACAAAAACAGAACTAAAAGAAAAATCCTACAAATCCACAATTACAGTTGAAACGTTTCAAAACCTCTCTCCAACAACTGCTAGAAAATCAGCAAAAATGTGGGAGACCTTAACATCAAAAACCACGTTTTAATCTACAAAGTAAAAATAAGAGAAGAAATAATAAATATCAAAGTGAAGTGGGGGGGGGGGGAATCAATGAAACTAAAAGCTAAGTCTCTCGAGGAAATTGAGAAAATCAAGATACCTCTATCCAAATGGATCAAAAAAAAAAAAAAAAAACAACACACACACCAATGACCAGTATCTACCAGTATCACAAATGAGAGAGGTAATAATAGCTACCAAAAATGAAAGGATAACTAGAACAAGGTTATGGCCATAAATTTGACAACTTAGATGAAATGGAGAATTTCCTTTAAAGAAGACCAGGGTGCCTGGCTGACTCAGATGGTAGAGCACATTGCTCTTAATATTGGAGTTTTATGTCCACACTGGGGGTCTCACACTGGGGGGTAGAGATTACTTAAATTAAAAAACAGAATTGTTAACATAGCAAAGGTTATGGGTATTTTATCCCAGTACAAAAAAATAAACAACGACAATCTATCAAAACACCCTCGAGAAGAAACAGATAACAGCATGGCTCTCACTATTAAAGACATTGAAATTTGTTGCTTAAAAACTTATCTACAAAGGACACTCCAGGCCCTGATGGCTTCACTACCAAACATGTAAGAAAGAAACAATATCAATTCTGCACAATCTCTACCAGAAATTGCAGAGGAAAAAAAACTACCCAACTCATTCTAGAAGGCCGGTATCACTCTGATAAGCAAAACCAAAGATATTAAGGAAAATTACAAACAAATAACCTTACGTAGATGTGAAACTTAAAATCTTAGCAAGTTAGATCCCATAAAATATAAGAAGGATACTATATCCTGAACAAATGAGATTTATTCTGGGAAGATAAGGTTAGTTTATGTTTGAAAACTCATCAATGTAATTTACTACATAAACTAAAAAAGAAAAAAAAACACTATTATCTCAATAGGTAATCACTCAATAAAATCCAATATTCATTACTCTTTTGGGGCTTTATTTAAATTCAAGTTAGTTAACATATAGTGTCTTACTGATGTCAGGGTAGAAATAGGTGATTCATCAGTTGCATGTAACACCCGGTGCGCTCCTTAATGCCATCGCCCAGCTACCCCATTCCCACACCAGTCTCCCCTCCAGCAACCCTCAATTTGTTTTCTGCAGTTCAGACACTCTTAGGATTTGTCTCCTTCTCTGTTTTTATCCAATATACATTCCTAATAAAAGTTCTCAACAATATCAAATATCAAATAGATCAAATAATAATTTCGTCTGTGAGAAAGCTATAGTTAACATCATGCTTAATAGTAAGAAACCGAAAGGTTTCCCTTTTCCACTGGGAACAAGAGACTACTTCTATATAATTCTGTACTGGAGGTTCCAGCTAGTGCATTAAGGAAAGAAAAAAAAAAAAAAAAGGAACTGAGTTTGGAAAGGAAGAGGCAAAATGATCTTTATACACAGACAATATGATCATCTACATAGGAAACCCTCTGGGATCCACAAAGCAGACACTAGAATTAATAAGTGTTTCAGAATATGAAAGCAATATATAAAAATCAAGTGTATTTTTATTTAATACAAACATATCACAAATTGAAAATTTTAAAACTACCATTACTCATAGCCCTTGTTAAATAAACATTCAACAGAGTAAGTTTGAAGACTTAATGGGTTTTATGAATTGATTCATGAATCCAGCAGCATCCTGTCTAGCAAGCAAAGAAATGCTTCACAGAACTAAACAAAAGAAAGGTTTTTAAAGGCAGAGAGCATTAAAAAAAGGAATTTATTAGCAAGGAATGTATTGTTTAGGCAAGGGTAGGCAAGGGTACCCTCCTACAAAAAGCAGAAGGGATAAATCAGTAAATTTCTTCGTATGGACCAGGCAGCTGCAGTTGGTTGGTTATGGGTTATACTCCTGGGTGGCTGAAACTGCAGTTATTTAGGTATAAATAATATAATAATATATATATTATAAAATATAATATAATTCTTGGATGTTGACTTGGCCTAAGTGATGCCATTTTGAGCCTGTAGTTTTCTTTTTAACGCCTCTAAAATATGAAATACTTACAGGTAGGTTTCATAAGGGATGTGCAAGAGCTGTGCACTGAAAGTTACAAAATATTGCTGAGAAAATTAAAGACCTAAACAGATGGGAAGACATACTCTGCTCATAGATTGGAAACCTCAGTGCTGTCAAGACATTAGCTCTTTCCAAATTAAACTATAGACTAATCATAGTCTCAACCATAATTCTTTCAGGCTTTTCATGAAGAAATTGACAAACTGACCCTAACATTCTAATGGAGTTACAAAAGATGTAAAATACCCAAACAAGTTTGAAAAAGGAGAACATTGGAGAATTTATACTACCTGACTTCAAGATTTATTATAAAGCTACAGTAATCAGACATTGTGGTACTGGCATAAAAATAGACAAATCACTGGAACAGAAATACACCCACACAAATAGACAACTGATTTTTGAGAAAGGCATAAAGGTAATTCAATGGAGAAAGGATTTTTTTTTCAACAAATGGCATTGGAAAAACTTGATATTAATATGTAAAAGAAAAAAACTTTGATCCATGCCTTATATCATGTACAAAAAATAAATTTTAAAAAGCCTAAATGTAAAACCTAATATTTGAAAACGTCTAGAAAAAGAAATTGGAGAAAACCTTTGTGACTCTGAGTTTGGCAAAGCTTTATCAGGTACAATGTTATAAAGAAAAAATTAGTAAGTTGGACTTCATCAAAATTAAGGACACTGGCTTTTTGGAAGACATGGGTTAGAGAATTAAATGACAAGCCACAAATTGGAAGAAAATACTTACAAGTCATATATCTGACAGAATATGTAAGCCAAGAGTATATATAAAGATCTTCCACAACTATCAAACAACCTAATAAAAAACTGGGCAAAAAATTGTAATAGACACATTATCACATATAATATAAGAGTGGCAAAATAAGCATATGAAAGAATGCATTCAAGAAATACAAATTAAAACCCAGTGGAATACCAGTACACACACCTATTAGAATGTCTAAATCGGAGGACTGACCATACCAATTATTGACAAATATGCAGAAGAACTGGAGTTCTCATACATTGCCAGTATGTATGTAAAATAATACAACCGCTTTGGAAAACCGTTTATGAATTGCTTAAGAAGTTAAAGATACAGCTACCCTATGACCTTGCTGTTTAACTCCTAGCTTTTACCCAAGAGAAAGGAAAACATAGGATAGGTAGAGAAAAACACCCAAAAACAAAATGTTGAAAATATGAGAGCTTAAATTTTAAAGATACATACAATGTCTTGAAGATAAGGTAAAAGAATATTTACAAAATGTGGGCAACAGAAAAGAAAATCAGAGAATGAGTCTCAGAGGCCCAACATTCAATTAGTAAGTTTCAAAAAGAGAGCAAAGAGAACAGAAAGGAAAGAATGATTAAAAATGTGATACCAAAAAAAGTATTTTTCTAGTTCTGAAGGACATATGTCGTCATTAATGAAAAACCAGCAAAACCAGCACCAACCATATCATCATGAAAAGTACAGAACATCCTGAATAAGAGAAGATCCTAAAGACTTTTAGATGAGAAAAGTCAAAACAGACAGGCCACGTGGGGAAAAAATGCCTTTAAAATTCTAAGTAAAAGTTATTTTTGAACTATCATTATAGAAACAATAACTGAGAGAGAGAAATAAAGATATTTCACATGTTAACCTTCAATTTTTTCCCTGTTATATGCCTTCTTCACTCAGGAAGCTCCACCAAAAATTATGGGGTACACCAACAAAAGGAAAACTAAATGGAAGGGAACCTCCTCAAAATAATAAAGGTCATATATGAAAAGCCCACAGATAACATCACATTTAGTGGCAAAAGCCTGAAAGATTTTTCCCCTAATATCAGGAATAAGACAAGGAGCTAGCTTTCACTGCTTCTATTCAACACAGGCCTAAAAGGTATAGTAATTAGGCAAGAAAAAATTCTAAAAATATCCAAATTGAAAAAGAAGAAGTAAAACTATCTCTGTTTGCAGATGACATGATCTTATAGATAGAAAGAACTGAAGACTGGGGTACATGGGTGGTTCAGTCAAGTGTCTGACCCCTGATCTCAGTTATAAGTTCAAGCCCTGGGTTGGGCTCCATGTGGAGTCCACGTTAAAAAAAATATTATTTTAAAGATCATATTTATTTATTTGAGAGAGAGATTGAGAGAGAGAGTGCATGAGAGGGAGGGGGTGAAGCAAAATCTGCACTGAGCAGAGAGCCCAATGTGGGACTTGATCCCAGGACTCTGAGATCATGACCTGAGCCAAAGGCAGATGCTTAACCAACTGAGCCGGCCAGGAGCCCCAAAAAAGAAAAAGAGTAAATAAAAAGAAAGACTTAAAGATTTAAAAAAATGAGTTAATCAATGATTAACCTGCAAGATTTGATTTTGAATTTCACTTTCAAAAAAGCCAGATCTGATTTAAACACTCAAAAATCATTTCTCTTTCTCCACACTAGCTGTGAACAATTAGAACAGAAATTAAGGAAACAATTCTATTTATAATAGCATCAAAAAGAATGAAATGTTTAGAAATAAATTTAACCAAGGAGGCAAAGGCTTGACACAAAACTATAAAATACTGCTGGAAAAAAAATGAAAGGAGACAAAAACAAATGGAAAGACACTCCATGTTCATGACTGGAAAATTTAATATTAAGATGACAATGCTATACAAAGCATTCTACAAATTCAATATAATCTCTTATCAAAATCCCAATGCTGTTTTGTGCAGAAATGGTAAAACCAAACCTAAGATTTATATAGGAAGTAAATGGAGCCCAAATAGCTAAAACAGTCTAAAAAAACACCAACAAAGTCTGAGGATTTATACTTATCAATTTCAAAACTACCACAAAGATATAGTAGTCAAAATAGTATGGGACTTGTATAAGGATAGACAAGATAGAAGAGAACTGAGAGTCCAAATATAATCCCCTACATCTGTGGTAAATTGATTTGCAACATGGTTGCCAAGACCATTCAATGGGGAAAAGAACAATCCCTTCAACAAATGATGCTAGGAAAACAAAATATCTATAAGCAAAAGAATGAAACTCTATCCTTACTATACTCATACCATCTACAAAACTTAACTCAGAATAAATCAAAGACCTAAATTTAAGAGCAAAAACCATGAAATTTAAAAAAAAAAAAAACACCAGGGACAAATCTTCATGACATTGGATTTGACAATGGTTTCCTAAGTACTGTACCAGAAATTCAGGCAACAAAAATATTTTCATTGGACTTCATCAAACTTAAAAATGTTTGTGGGTCAAAGGACACTATCAAGATGAGTGAAAAGACAACCCACAGAATGGGAGAAAATATTTGCAAATATTCTATCTGATAAGGGATTGATATTCACAATACATAAAGAATTCCTACAACTCAACAATGAAAAGACAACCCATTTTTTAAAATGGGCAAAGGAGGTAAATAGGCATTTCTTAAAAAAAAGAAAAACCCACAAATGCTTAATAAGCACATGAAAATATGCTTAACATCACTAATCATTAGGGAAACGCAAGTCAAAAGTACAATAGGATACCACACTTCATACTTACTAAGAGGTCTATAATAAACACACAAAGACACATACAGATAATAACAAGTATTGGTGAGAATGTGGAGAAACTGGAATCCTTGTACAGGAATATAAAATGGTCCAGTCTAGGCAGAAACAGTTTCGCAGTTCCTCTAAGAGTTAAACACAGAATTACCATATGACCCAGAAATTCCACCTCTAGGTATATACCCTCCAAAACTGAAACAGGAACTCAGATCCTTGTACGCCAATATTTATAGCATTTTTTACTGTAATCAAAAAGTGGAAACAAAGCAAGCGTCCACTGTAAATGAATAGATAAACAAAATGTGGTCATATCCCCAAGGAATGAAGTTCTGACACATGCTACAAAGATGGACCTGGAAAACATTATGCTAAATAAAATAAGCAAAACACCAAAGGACAAATATTGTATGATTCCACTTCTTGAGATACCTAGAAAAGGCAAATTTATAAAGACAGAGACTAGAGGTTCCTAGGAGCTGGGGAAGAAGGAAGTTACTGCTTAATCAGAACAGAGTTTTAGTTTGAGATGATGAAAAAAAATTGGAAATAGTAGTATTTGTTGCACATTATGAACATAATTAATGGCACTTGGTGATATACAAAGTGGTCAAAATGGCAAATTTAGTTTTGTATAGGTATTGTATGACAACAACAAAGAAAAACTGGAGTCCAGGAAATAGGTGATCAAACATCAGAAAATTAAAAAAAAAAAAAAAAAAAAAAGGTCACAGCACAATGACAAAGAGAAGTTTTAGTACAAGAGCAGCAGCAGTATAGTAAGAAAATAGAATGCTCTGGAAGTGGCAGGGTCAGAAGGAAAGCAATGGACTGGGCAGATTATCTCATGCGGGGTTTGTGGAACTGACACGTCTTGACAATCAGCCTGGAGCTTAAGTGTATCACATTAGTATTTCTTGCATATTGTTTCTTACCCACATCAACTCCAATCAAAATTTTATTTCACAACTATATTAGCTGATTTCTTCATCCAACACGGATTCAAAAACCATGAAAGATACAAAGGAAGCCCAGTTCTTATGTATATGCAGTTGACACACTTATTGAGACAATCCAATTAGGTAGTGATCATGGGATGCTCAGAAAGGGTCAAAAATAATCAAAACATCTAGGCTTCATTAATGGGGCTGACTCCTTTGTTCTCAGTGTTATTAATTCAAAAGGGAAGATGAAAAGTGCTACTTAGGAAGCAATCTGAAATATTTTATACCTATTACCTAAAGAGAATCAGAAGTTTTCTGGAAGTACTCCACTTAAAATATTTCTTATTTTGTAAACTACTGTGAAAACATTCTAAAAATTAGAAGCAGAGGCAAAAAAAAAAAAAAAAAAAGCAAACCAGAATTACTCTCAACAGAAAGTTTAGTCAAGTGACATGAAATTTCAAAAGACTATAAACTTACCTGTTTAGACATATTTTCCAAGAATTTTGCTGATTTTTCTTTTAAAAATGTGACAAGGTCTTTATAAATTTCACTTTTTCTTTCATAATTAATTCCCCCCTCATCATCTGTTTTGCCCTTTGGGAGAGAAATTTTGGTGCTATCATTAGTTATTTACTGAACCTGATCAATACATCACAACCCAAGCCCACATACTGTTTTCTTCTATGAACAATCCATGTGGTAGTCTTTATACATCAAAAATACAGGCAAAACCCTTCCCTTTTAAAATTATCCATCTGTCTGTCCATCCATCCAACCATCCATCCCTCCATCCAGCATGCCTTTACTGAGTACCTCCTATATGCATGTAGGGCACTTTGCTAGTTAGCAAAGAATCAAGAGCTTTCTTCCCTCTGTACTCCCCTCATGCAAAAAAAGCATTCTGACTTCAAGAACCTCTGATGAAGTCATAAAAGACCCCAAGGTTAGAATGCCACCACAGAAAAGCCTCTGTTTGTCACACTCTGCTCTTGCTCTGTATGCAATGCCATTGCTGTAGGTGTATTTTCTAGACTTAGAGCCTCCATGTAACCATCTGTCCCTCCACCCTTTGTGTCTGTACCTCTTTCTTTTTGTCTCTTTCCTTTCCTCATTTTCATTTGCTTGCCCACCCTAACAGGGAAGGTTTGGTTCTGCCTTAATCAAATGCATATATAAAAAACTATAGTCTACTCTCTGTATACATAACCACATATATACAAAACATCATACATACCCATGTAACTCTCACGTGTTACACATTTTGTTGTAATTACTGAATAGTTTTGTGTTCCTTTCATTTTTGAAAATAAGAGGAGCGCTTAGAGATTTCCGAAACACAGTTATATGTAGGTCAATAGACTTTGATAGAAACGAAGTCTCCTTGCCCCACTCTAGAAAGTCAAAGTCTCTGATTTTCTAAACTGAAATTTCACTTTCTTAGACTATCAAAACAAACTGGAAGCAAAATCAGATTGAGGTTGTCTCCCTTCTCTGTGCAGACATAAGGCACAGTGTCCTTCTGAGAAGAAAAGCACAAGGCATGTCACAAGAGATGCCTGCTGGTCATTAAGAAAGTGGCACCAGGGGGCGCCTGGGTGGCTCAGTGGGTTAAGCCGCTGCCTTTGGCTCAGGTCAGGATCTCAGGGTCCTGGGATCGAGTCCCGCATCGGGCTCTCTGCTCAGCAGGGAGCCTGCTTCCTCCTCTCTCTCTGCCTGCCTCTCTGTCTGCTTGTGATCTCTGTCAAATAAATAAATAAAATCTTTAAAAAAAAAAAAAGAAAGTGGCACCAGTATTTTGACGACAAACCAAACCACGAGGTAGCCATGCTCCAAACAGTCCTCTGTGATAAAGGGTCCCCATTCAGGATTTGGGTTCTCCCTGCAGATGTTGCCTATGCGGCCCCAAATTACACTGAAGACACCAAGGGCAGGGTGTGGCCAAGGAGAAAGCCAGGCTCCTAGTTAAGTTCAGTGAGCAAGTATGAGCCTCAAAATTAAAATTTTTAATGTAGAAGGTTCAGAAGGCTCTCACTCTGCTTAGTGCTGCCCAGGGCTGGGAATCTGTCACGCTGTTTCCCCTTTGCCAGCTTAGGTCAGCAGGAAGTAAAAGGGAGACTGAAAACCTGGAGGAGGAGGAAAGGGACATGCTGCCTCCTTCTTGCCTACTGTTCCTGTTAGCCTCAACCCAGCAGCGGCTCTTCCCCCCTGGCAGTGGCAGCTGCTGCTTCCAGTAGCAATAGCTGGCTCAAGTTCCCAGGGTTTTTTCCCTACACTCCCAGAACCTGCCTCATTAAGGTCCCTCAGAAATACCACTATAAGCTGACCAGGGCTCCATCTTCAAAGGTCTGGGTCTCAGCTCTGCCAGTTCTGCAAAGATCTTCCTGTGAGCCCCGAAGGCAGGAGCGCTAATGGGGCACTGCTCTCCTCAGAGGTCTGCGTGCCGGGCTCATGGAGACCTGCAGAGCTCCAAGGGGACCAGCACAGCCTGGAAGTGACCGTTCCTCACAGATATGGGTCCCAGTTCTGTAGGGAAGGGAGGGCCATCTCCCAAGGGACCATCACCAATGTAATCAGGGTCTACGGCTCAGAGGTCTAAGTCCCAGCTCTGCAAGGTCCATCTTCTGAGATCCTAAGGTTCCAGCACAGCCCAGTGACGCCGCCTCACTAGACATCTGGGTCCCAGCTTCATAGGGCACTTTCTCCAAACTCCCACAATGTAATGCTTCCCCTTCCCTTTGTCCCTCCACTCTTAGGGTAAAAGCTATGGTTATGGCTCCTGTGTTACCTCGGGCCTCCTTTTCTTTCCCCTAATACTCATATAACTAATCAGTGAACTGACTGTTAAGGAGGTTTTCATTTTATAAAGTGGCGTGGGTCCCTCTGAAAGGCATTTCTTAGAAGACCGATTTAATGACCTACAATGGAGAACACTGGCACTAATTCTCAAACTATTTTGGATTTGCTCAGCAAACACAGAGCAAAGGGATCTGCGTAAATCCCACAGAACAGTATCGCATTTTCTGTGGTCGTTGGGATTCAGTGCTGGAGACGGGCCTGCGTTTAACAGAGACAGAGCTAAGCACCAAAGTCAACACGGTTCTTAAAAAATTACTTACACCATTTAAAAATACTCCTTCGGCACTACAGGTAATGCAGAGAGTTTCAACATCATGTGGTTTCACCACCACATAACAAATTTCCCCATGAATCTGTCTCCAAGGTGGGGCTCGGCATCCATTTGAAAATTCATAATCTGAAACCAATCATCGATGAGTTAAGAGGAGCTCCAAAAATAAAATACGTTGGCTTTAAAAAAATAAATATGATTATATTTTCATTTTTTCAAATATTCAATCCTAATGTAGCCAGTGAAGCATTTATAAATGATCATTACTGTACATAACACACAACAAATTATGAGAATAATATGAACCTGAGGTGTAGTCGATAGATTCCAAGACGGTTTGTTCTCCTTTCCCTGAGAGATGTTTCAGCTGTTCTATATCGTTCTTAACAATTGCTGGGTTTAAACATATTTCTCTGAAATGAATAGTAAGAAATTCATTTTAACACTCTACAAGAGAATCCCCAGAAAACACATGAAAATATTTCATTTTGGGGAGGGGGTGTATTATTTTTTATAATTAAAACTGTAGTCAAAATTATACAACAACTAAAAGATTGCAGTTAGCTTTAAGCAGTGTTATAATCTTACAACACTCTCAAAACATCAAGAGATCAGTGATTCATATTTAACACAACATTAAATATACTCATTTAAATATTCACCTGATTTCTTAGTGGTAATACTAGAATACTAGGGGAAAAAATTAGAAAAATGAACAAGTTTTAAAATTTACAAACTCTACGTGATATCTGCATTACTATTTAATCATTTATCTGGTAGTCTGAAAATACCAAGGCTATTTCATGTCCTCAAAATCAGGTAAACGCCCACAGAAAGTTTTAGCAATGCTAACTGCAAATGTTTAAGTTTTCGAATTAGAGATACCCATGCAATAAACTAAAATCTTATTCCAATAGTATTTAATGTTAAGGGGCACCTGGTGGCTCAGTTGGTGAAGTGTTCGACTTGATTTTGGCTCAAATCATGATCTCAGGGTCCTGAGATCCTGCCCTGCATCAGGCTCCGAGCTTAGCAGGGAGTTCATGTAAATTCTCTGTCTCCTTCTCATCCCCCGCCCCCCGCATGCACACGAGCATGTTCTTTCTCTCTCTCAAAGAAATCTTAAGAAGAGATTAATGTTAAATCAGTCACAATAACTTCCATACTTTATTTTTTGTGTGTTTAAAAAAAAAAAAACAAATCTGAAAGCATTCTTTGTAACTAGTTGTTAGAGGTTTCTTTTCTCTAAAAGACTCACAATGAAATATGTTTCAGAGAATGATTCAGTAGGTGCAGATCCAGGTGCTTGAGCAGCACGCCAAGCTTCATCTTAATCTCACTTTCGGGATCTCCGTCTTTGATGATTTTATCAAGAATATTCACTACGGATGTGTCATCTTTCATCGCATTATAATCCAAACCCAGGATTTTTGTTACGGGATCTCTGTTAGCTGATCAAATAAGTAAATAAATAAAAATGACCCTCTTTGTCTTCTGTTGCAAGAAACATAAAGACTACAACATCCTCGGAAGCCCACCCAAATGTGCATCTTTCATTAAGCTTTTCTCTGATGGGTCCACTTTGAATTCAACTCTACTTTTCAGATTCTGCTCTATTTAGGAGCTTTTTTGTAGTCCTGGAGAGGCCCTGCCTCCTACTGCAGCACCAACTATCATCTAACGAGACAGAGAACAAGACATCCTTTTTTTTTAGTTGACTATGGAACACTGTGCAGAATGGGCATTCAATTAACATATTCAGGATTGATCTGAAGATAGAGAAATACTAGTCTTAGGAGAATCATCAGTAGAACTGTGTGTGTGAGTGTACATACGTGTGTGTGTGCACGTGCACCAGTGCTCAGTGTTCACAAATGCTTTCTTTCCAAAACTGCGTGTTTCTTTCAGTCAACAGATCTACTGCCAGCCTTTCCCACCTGTTCAAACTGCTTATATTTTCAGTGCCTTTTGATGTTCGAGTTGGAAAAACAAGTCTGGCCAGTACTTACACACATACCAAAGTTACACTGAAAAACTTCAATCCTAACTCACGATCGAGGCTGACATAGGTGTGAAAGTCCACCCTAGAGAGGCTGAAAACAGAATTTGGTAAAAGCCAAAGAATCATGACGTTGCAAGTGAGGAAGAAGGGGGGGAAGAAGGGAGCAAAGCCTTATTTGGGAAGGGGGAATTCAGGTAAGATAAAGTATGTGTGCATTTGGACAGGGAGGGAGAAAGGGCCTATGGGACTAGTCCAGAAAACTCAATCTGATTGATATGAAGAGAAGTGCATTAGCCCTGCAACAGGAAGGGGACTGTGGCACCAGGAAATAGCAGAAAAGACGTAGGGCCTCTTAGAAAAGCTCACAGGAGGGGAGGGTCGGGGGAAGGAGATCTAGGAATCACCCACTTCCTGAGCATCTCAACTTACCCTTACAGCAATCATTTCCTAAAGACTCATGAAAAAGGAAATGGAATTATTTGGGGGAAAGACAGAAACCTGACCTCCAAATTACCATGTACCATGGAATTTAGACCCAAAACTGAGAGTTGGACCTAGAACTCTTAAAGGACAAAACACAGCAGTGGATACACATTTAGCCAAACCAGATCTATAACAGCCAGTCTTTGTATTAGTTTCATATTTAAAATTGAATTTGATGCTAATAACAATCCCTTTGAATTCAGCTTTACTTTTAAGATTTCATTCCTCCTCAGCAGAGTAGCTATGATGTATAGATAGCCTAATAAAGAAGAGTAGGCAAGAGATAAGAAAAGGGTGCTGTCCTGAGGTTCACATCTTAATTTTTTTTTATTTTTAAAGGATCATCTTGCCATGTCACAGGAATAGACACAGCGAAGAATGAGGGGAGGCAGGACCCAGGCACCTCATGTTTGGGACCTTCTAGTCACACGATTCCAAAGAAGCAAAACATGTAGATGACATCATTATCTACCGTTAGGTATTTCTAATCATAAGAAAAATTGAGAGTCTCATTACAGCAGGCAATTGATCAATTCCTTTTTCATGTTAGATGCTTAGACAATAATGAAATCTACATCCTTAATTAAGAGGAAAAACACTTCCCATTGAGTGAAAGAAACTATTCACAGAAGCCTATGTAGCCCACAGTGGAACGGGAGTGAGACCAATGAAAAGTGGGATTATTCTACACTATCTCTGCTACATTCACTGGAGAAGAAACACAGCACCATCCCTCCGAGCAGAGTAGAGGGGGTCCTCCAGGGATGCCCTTGCTTATCTGCCTTCTTTCCCATGTGGACCTCAAAGGCTACAGGCCGCCGGTCCTTCACAGAAGCTAGGAAGCCTCTCTTTAAACCACATGCTAAAATTAGAGAAATCTAGAAGCTTGCTAGTGGCAAAGTATTAGTCCTTTTCGTTTTAAAGTGGAAACTGGATATGAGTAGGACCTTCAGCCAAGAAAAATGAATGACATGTTTATGAAGTCGGACATAGGACTTTTAACCTTTTAGGTCACGGAACTTTTTCTAAGAGGCTGTAACAAATGACGACTCCTCCCAAGTTTGTGTTTCTAAAAGAAATCAAATCAAATCACAGACAGGAGCGGAGATATCACCTTCGATACAGGCCTGTGCTTCCTTCAGTTTTGTATCTTTGGCAGTAAGCAAGAAGCGGGACAGCTGCCCGAAGCTCCTGATCTTAATGTGAGGCACAGAGAGGAACAGCAAGGGCTGCCCATCTTTGTCAACTTCTTCTGATTTGACTGTTGTTTCACTAGGAAAATAAATTAAAAAAATACATGCATACATATATACATACATACACAAATTAATAAATAAATGTGTATTGAAAGCTTAAGATTACCTAGATGCTAGTGAAGTTAAATGCAAGACATTTTGACAGATTATTCCCAGATCTCATTAAAAAACACAAAATATAAATACTTCTGGTGAGAAACCCATCTCTTTTCCTACCTTGGCCACACTCAGACCCTTAAGTTCTCAGCCTTACTGGTGACCACAGAGAGCCATACAAGATATCCAGGAAGGAAAACTTCAGCAAGTTTCTGGAATACTTACATGAACTCAATCACAGTTTTTGTTTTTTGTTTTTCTAACAATGTGTTGGAGATCTTGTAAAAAAAAAAAAATCACTGGTTCTACAGGACCATTCATGTTTTGGGGATTTCTAATGTTATATTATTTATAAAATTTACACCGCAGTAATTAGTGGTCAGGAATTTTCTTGGCTACTCTGTGTTTATGAAAAAAAAGCTATAAAAAAAAAAGAGGAAACAAACTAGATTCCCTCTGTGGACTGCTTTTCCCACTCTAAACCCCCTCATTTGGTTTACTTTAGGATAATAAGCAGTTTTTCTAAATGGACTTGTCCTGATCAGAAGTTACTGAGTCCCCTGGATTTGTGTTTCTGTCCATTTTAATTATTTTTTAGGTCGGCATTTAAAAGGTATTAAATGTTTTTATGGCAGTCATATTTTTGTAGGTTTCTACCACTTGCAACATTAACTAAACTGCCTAAGTTTTTATTATATATGGATATCCCTGGCAAAACTGTTCTCATCTTAAGACCTGACCTAACATACTTCACAGTGTAATGCAGATAAGCAGATGTGGAATTTTGCCGGTTCATCAGAAACAGTAAGCCTGACAGGCTTAGACTCAGATCTACTAAGAGCACTATTTCACTAGAAACGGAACTAGAGCATAGAGAATGTGGGGTGCAGAATGGTGGCTCCCCAAAGACGTCCATGTCCTAAACCCGAAACCCATAAATGTGTTGCCTCATGTGGCAAAAGGGCCTATGAAAATGGGTTAAGTTAAGGAGCTTGAGGTGGGAAGATTCTGAAATATGCAGGAGGGTCAAGTCAGAAGAGCCCACGTGACATGGAAGCAGAGGTCAGAGTTACACAGACCCAGGAGCCTGGGAACGTAGGTAGCCTCCAGAAGCTGGAAAAGGCAAGAATGGATTTTCCTCTAGCCCCCAGAAGGAACACAGCCCCGTGGACACCTTGATGTTAACCCTACAGATTCATTTTAGTCTTTCGCCTCCAGAACCATGAGTGATTAGATCTGCGTTGTTTTAAACCACTGAGTGTGTGATAATTTATTACAGCAGCAAAAGGAGGCTGAGACAGGGACTTTTACCCACTGCTGTATGTGCAGTAACTTACATAGTAACTGCACATAGAAGGAGCTCAATAAAAAGAAGAGGAATAAATGAGTAAAAGATTTCTAGACTGACCAGTGCTGTGTGTTGGATACAGAATGTGTGTTTTCTCTAAAATGAAGCTTTTGGAAAAATGTCTAGAGGACCGAGGCGATTTCTTAAAGGTTTGTACCGGGCTGGCCATGCATGCTAAGTGGATGATGACAAGACTAAGTTATAAGCCGACTGAATGCCAACAATATCAAGCCACTGAACCCGAGAAGGTGAAACTCCTGGTGAGAAATGGGAGAAGTCAAGGGCACAGGACACAGATTTCATTGCTCCCACTGCTTGAAACCTGTAGCTCGCAGAGCACTAGGACCTGAACGCCAGCTATAAGGATACGGAAGAGCAGGTTTGTTTCTGGGTTCACAGTTTCTAATGCCCGAAGAAAGCACTCTGGAAAGAAAAATACAGCACCTGCCTCGTGAGGTCAAGATGAATGTGCTGTAAATGAAATCCACTGACCTGACCAAAAGACGTTTAAACTGGAATTGGGGAAGGCGGCTGAAAATACTAGAGCTCATACTATAAAGCGAGAGAGGAGGAGAATGTCTCACTTATTTAATCCCCAGTGCCTACTTTAGTGTCCGGAATACGGTAATTAATAAATGAGTCTAAATAGTAACAAGGGAAATGAAGCTATCGTTGAGAAACTAGTTAGTAATTCTCAGGAATGAAAGACAAAGAGCTCAGCTAACTAAAGTTATGGCCATTGATCTTAACAGCATGACATAGAAGTATCATCACAATATGGGGCATCTGGGTGGCTCAGTTACTTGTGTCTGACTCTTGGTTTTGGCTGAGGGCGTGGTCTCAGGGTCATAAGTCCTGTCAGGCTCCGCGCTGAGTGCAGTCTACTTGTCCCTCTCCCTCTGCTTTCCCCCTGCTTGCTCATTCTCTTTCTCTCTCCAATAAATACATAAAATCTTTTAAAAAGAAGTTTTACCAAGACATAATAATTATTGATACAGTTTTAAGATCGGAGATCATGTAACTGAGCCTTCGTGACATTGATAAGAGAACTAGAACAAAAAGGCAAAAAGATCAAACAATGCCCATTACCAAGGTGTATGGGAAATAAGCATTAAAAGAGATGCCTGTGGAAATTTACAGAAGAATAAAAAAAGAAAACTAGAAACCAGAAAGGCACGAATTGAGAGGGAAGTGGGCAGGACCAGGGCCACTGGCTCAGGGCCTGACTTCTCATCCACCCAGAAGTCCTACCAGAAGGGGACTTTATCCCAACTCAGAAATCACTGAGACAGGAGAGAGACATCAGCTGTCTGAAATACCACAAGATTAAAGCCGATATGATTCAAAAATCATAGTTCTCCCAAAGAAGGAGAGAAGAATACAGGTAGTAACATTTTCACTGAGTGATTCTGAACACTTACACGGTTTCTAAATTTCCCAAGGTCCAGTCTAATGAGTCAAAGCAACTCAACTTTGTGTGCCACCAACAGATTGTGTCAATCATTGGAGGGTGTCATCTGTCCTTAGCTTAGAGGGACTTAGGCTTCATTCTGAGGTACCTTAGAAAGATCAGTAATCTCATCCTGTCTGATGAGAACAAAAGAAATTGAAAATGGTAATACAAGGAGACCTAAGATTTCCATCAAAATGAAAGTGGAGCTATTTTCCCCAAAACATTGAATAAAGACGATGACAAGTGTTATTAAATGACAAAGAGCTGTACATTGGAAATGATTTTAAAGGAAAACAACGTGTCATCTAACGTGTGGAAAGTGACGTGTCTATCTACTCAACAATGACCCTCACAAAAGAAGATGGGCAATGAAATATAAAACCTTTCCAGTGCCGGATGAGTGGATTGGTTTCGACGTTAGATGCTTGTTAGACTAATTCAGGAGAAGGCTGATCACACTTTTACTGACTGTTACAAAGAGTGCATCTGGAGATGCACAACATCAAATGAGAAATCAGGCCATACGTATAAATACAAAAGACATCAACAGAAGGGCGTAGCTTGCTTCTTTCAACAGAATTTCCAAGCAGATATAACCAACTTGTTTTAGAACAAGAAGCTGAGAGAATATATATTCCCAAGAAGAAGAATTGGCCTAAATATTCTAAAATACCCAAGAACATTCTGGCTTTGGGAGAAACATACCCAGGGACTCCAAGCTCAAAGCTTTTATGATGACTAAGGTATCTGTATCTATGTGGACTTATAGACCTGAATCTTATTTGAAAGGATAGCAGTTTCCCTGCTTTAAATAAGTGAATATAAAGTGTTCTAAGGACCAACAGCTAAGCAAGAAGAGTGCATGTGGGCAAAGAATGAGGCAGCTGGGGCTCTTTTAATAATACATTCTTGGGGCATCAGGAAAGGGTGGTGGGGTTATGGACATTGGGGAGGGTATGAGCTATGGTGAGTGCTGTGAAGTGTGTAAACCTGGCAATTCACAGACCTGTACCCCTGGGGCTAATAATACATTATATGTTTATTAAAAATTTTAAAAATTAAAAAAAATAATAATCATACATTCTTCCAGCCATTGAAGGCATCTCTGGTCTATATCACTTGTTATATTACTAGACACAACATACCAAGTGGCTATGGGTTGCTAACAGTTCTTTGATTTGGGGAGTAGAGCAAGGAGAATGGTCAAGACTTGGATGTGTAAACATTTGGTATTTTCTACTAGTATCGAAATTTCAGCTGTATCCTTTGCTTTCTTCGGGACAATCAGTACCTACCTGTTTTCATCAAGCCACAAAGGGATGGTTTCCTTCAAATACAACAAGTGTTACTCTAAGATCCTTCTTTTCCCTTCTAACATCAGAGATATCAACCATAAAGGCCAGAAACAAGAACAATGGATAGAAAATGGATATATAGGCACAAGGAAAAGTTGCCCTGCCAATTTGACAGAAGGAAGATAATCAAGGGGCAGCTGGTTCAAAACACACATGGTGCCAAAATGTGGAGACATCCTGCTTAATAGGGACCAGTGTGTGTGAAGACTGGATGCAGAATTATAAGAATGGAAATAGAGCAAAAAAAAAAAAAAAAAAAAAAAAATCAGACAAGGACAAAAAAAGAGAAATAGTGATTTAACTGAGGTGTGTGTAATAGCCACCTAAGTAGGTCATAGATATGGTCATACATGTACTTGCAATGCAAAATAAGGACAGAGGCAAGATACAATGACAGTCATGATATTCCTCTGACATCTGCTTTAAATCCATCTTTGTGTTAAGTAGTTCCTATGTTTTTGAACTACAGGGTTTTGCAGATGAGTTCATCTTTCAAAGGTCAGGAAAAACGATGTGTGACACTAGACTGAACTAAAGTAGGAGCAATAAATAATGGCAAGCACTTTGGGAGGAAGTGACCGTAGGCACAGATAGATATAAAATACAATTAAAAAAAAAAAAGACACCAGGAAATTCAGAGAGAAGGTAATCATTAGGGCAGAACCAAAGCGCTCTTGAAATGCAATTCAAGAATGGCTTTTCAGTTCTAAGAATGAAATTCAGATTTTATTCTCACAAATAACCCCAAAGGGAAAAAATGGAAAAGGCATTTCTAGGGAGCTGAGGCTGGTTAGTGACCTGTCTTGGATAAGGTCAGGCTTTAAAAGCTCACATGTGGGGGGCGCCTGGATGGCTCCTTGGGTTAAAGCCTCTGCCTTCGGCCTGGGTTATGATTCCAGGGTCCTGGGATACAGTCCCACATCGGGCTCTCTGCTCAGCAGGGGGCCTGCTTCCTCCTCTCTCTCTGCCTGCCTCTCTGCCTACTTGTGATCTGTATTTGTCAAATAAATAAATAAAATCTTTTAAAAAAATAAATAAAAGCTCACATGCAAAACCAGGGAGGAACACGGTGACAGAAAAGAAGCTCCTAGTGTCTGAAAGTAGAAAATAAACTGAAGCTGACCAGAACAACAGAAAAGATTTACATATGCATATGCAAATCAGTCTTTTATAATTATGATTACATTTACATAAATACATATATATTTTACCTATGTTCTTTGCAAGAGCTAAGTTGACAGCCCCCTGTTTGAGGTAGAGGTAGGATCTTTTTTAAAATCTCAGAGTTGGAAGGTTCTCATTTGAGGACAATACTAATTGTCAAAAATTTGTAGTAGTGAGCAGAATTTACCACTCTCTCTCCACCGCCCCAGGAATTAGGAGATTTAAATACCAGAGGGGATTTTGTCTCTATCCGAGATCACAAAACCAATGGCTACTTGCACCTGGAGGGTGGAATGGGTGAGCAGAACGCCCAAATATGAAACAGAAGCTAATTCTGGGAGTGTGGTGACCTGGGGAAATGCATCCCATATCAAAAGAAATTCAGATAAAAATTTAAAAATTAGATGAATACTGTGTTGGCCAAACAAAATATCCTCAGATTCACCTGAGTGCCTCTCGTCCACCATCCCTGGGTCAGAATATTTCTTAGATTCACAGATGTTAAATAACTTGCCGGAAACCTACAAACCCATTAACAGAAATATGTACAATGACGATACTAGTTGCTAGAAGCGATTCACCGGCTTACCTGACTATATATCCCGATTCAAACGCTGAGGGGTCCAAGTTTGTTTTCCATTCAAGTGGTTCTACAAAAACATATTTTGCCTCTTGGGGATGTTTGTAGATAAAACTCTCCACGAAGATCATAATTTCTTTCAGTATCGCCTCATTGAGAGGAGTGATTTCCAAGGTTCTGGTTCCGTAACCTGCAGCAGTCCACTGCGCGGATTTCCTCAGAGCCACACCCATGGGATCCGTCAAGGCTCCGATCTGAGCTTAGCACACACACTGCAGGGGAATGGAAAGAGAAACAGAGGATCGCAAGCCCCTTTTCCCCAGAACGGTTCTCATTTTCAAGCCTTTTATTTTCAAGCCATCCAACCCACATTCTGCTTATTAATTGTAGTGGCTGATTTTTTAATCTTCGAATTGCTCTTTAATGCAATAAAATAGTTCCTTGTTACTGAGCCAGATCTAAGGAAAAGTGATGGGCGGGGCGCTTGGGTTTTCCAATATCTGTCTGCCCTGAAGTTAAGTTACTTTCTCATTTCCCGGGGCCTAAGAGGGGAAATCCAAGTCACTGGGCAGCAAACAGAAATAGAGAACTCCAAGGGTGGAAGGAAGAACTGGAGGGTGGTCGCCTGGAGGCCTTTGGTCCGTAGGTGTGCGGGAGGCGGAGGTGGTGAACAGCACTCCTCCGAGCCAGGGCTGCTCATCGTTGAGAACCATGCTGTTAAACTGAACTCTGTTATTCTGACTTTTTTAAAAAATTCATTTTTATTTAAATTCAATTAACATATAATGTATTATTGCTTTCAGAGGTAGAGGTCAGTGATTCAGCAGTCTTCTATAAAACCCAGGGCGCATTACATCACCGGCCCTCCTTAATGTCTATCCTCCAGTTACCTCACCCCCCCCTCCCACCTCCAGCACTGACTTTCCTTTAAAAAGAAAATAGTATCTGTAACATTAAATAAGAGCCAAGTTAGAAAGCAAGTTCTCACTGTGAACATTCAATGCTTTGTCCCTTGATAGTCTATACTTTTTGCTTTTTAGGAATCATTAAAGCCCTCCTTCCAGAATATCAGGCCACTTATAAAGTCAAATATAGAATAGAATTAGCCCCCCCCCCCCCCCCCGTCATTATGACTAAAGCTTAGAAGTACCAAGACTCTACAGAAATAACTTGGAGATGATGGGGTTTGCACTGTATTCAATCTTGATATCCAGTAACAGGACACCTAGATCAGTGGTTCTGCAGTACTCATAATACAGAAGTGTTATAAAAGACATTTCATTTTCAAAGTGATAAGAAGGGGACATCATTGACATTAATGATGAGGACCAAGCATGTAAGACGTCCAGCAATGTGCACGACAGAAAGAATTATGCCACAATCTCCAGGCATCTAGCAGGTGAAAAACTTCAGGTAAGTAATACCTGTGCTTAGAACCTAGCTCCACTTTACAGATAATCACAAAGTATTTTCCCCATAGTTTTGATATACACTGAATTTTCCGGATTGCAACTATCATGTAAGTCAAAGGAAGGTTGTACATACTTTGTTTTATATGGAAGTCTACCAAAAGCTCAGTGTTTTGGAAAAGCATGCCATTGATGGCCACGCTGATCACGCCATTTAAGTTTCAATGACATGTTTGTATCAGCCTACATCTGGAGCCACTGCATTCACAGTAGGTAATTCTATGTAAGGAGGGAGCCTCTGACTACTTCATTGCATATTCTAGTATAGTGGTACCTGAGCATTTCCATGCTGCTACTGTATTATGATGATTTACCTTTTAATTTTCCTTTATTTTACAGTCAGCATACTAACAGCATTTAAAACTGTGCATGTATGTAGAATTATTATCTAGGATTTTGATTTTGGAGTAGCAAAGTAGGCATTACAAGACATTTGTTATAAAAAATGATACTCCTCAGGGCTGAGAATGGCTGATATATGTGTATATAAATATGCATATATTTTTATATCTGTATATATATATATATTTATGTCTGTATATATTGCTAGTAAAATAAGATGTATACAACTAGAATACAAACTTTTTTGTGCATTTATTCTAGTATTCCAGTAGTTTGTTTCTACTGCTTGATTCAGAACACAAAAGCATATATTGATCTTATATGTAACACTGTTGATTTGCCCAATATTATGAGAGTGCAAGGTAAGTACAAATAAGTTTATTGTGTAAGAAAGTCCTGGGTGCACAGTTCTGTTTTTAATCTTAACTATACCATTTGTTTCAATGGTTTTGTAAAACTATGGCGTTTGTATCATTTCCTTCTTGTACTATCTTAAAGGAAAATGTGGACGTACACAGATTACCCAAGAATGTAGCAGTGAACATCTCAGACAGCAACTTCCTGGGAGAACTTTAAAAAGAGCTAAGAAACGCAAAAAGGTCTTTTCATCATGATAAATTTTTATACAAAAGTAACTGTAAAAAAACTGTAACACTTTTGAATCATTTCAAACTGTTTCTCTAAATCTGGTAAACCAGGAGCTGCAAAAATGAACCAGTTTGATTTGAGAAGGCAGTTTAGCAGAAGGTCCAAGAAAATTTCAGGGGGGCCTAGGAGAATCCAGAAGGCATATAAAATATTATCGGGGGCGGGGGGGATAGAACAAAATCCCAAACAAGACAAGATAGGTTTAAAAAAAAAAAAAAAAGGCTTAAAAAAATACTTTGTAGGCTTAACTGAATAAATTTTAAAAAGAAAAAAGGGTAATCTAGTGTTTTTCATGCTAAGTCTAGGAAATTTCTAATGGTTTCATTTACCAAAGAACCAGAACTACAACATTTATTCCACTAATTCCAGAGGTGTTAAAAAATGGTCAGTATAATTCAGGTAAAAATACAAAACACTTTTTATCAAAACGGGTTGTTCCCCGGTTTCTCCCCACGGTCAACCCAGGTGTCCTTTTGGCCCAAGAACCATGGTTGCAACGAAAACATGTGAATACATAGTACATATCTTTCAGGTGCGATTGTTAAAAGTTTAATGATTAACAGGAAAAAAGTTTTTATGCATGTGTTTGCATAAATTGAAAATCACTTACATTCATTTTCTCTACGAATTCTCATTTTCTGTACTAATCAAATCGCTGTAAAGAATTTTTCTTTTTCAAGGGCTAGTGGCAAGCTTCCTGTTATCCTTAATAAAATGAAACCCGTCCGTGAATAATTTCTGTAACATTTGAGCAGAAGCAAACCCGAATTCTTTATGAGGCTCGGGGGAATGTGAGCCTCCACTCTGAGATCTAGAAATGCGGCTGGTAACATGGGCCGGGCGTCAGGGCGCACCCTGGCCTTGCGAGAATGATGAAGCTACAGAAAAAGTGACATTTCAGGAACTGGCATGAAGAGCGCTCTTAATCAAAGTACACTCAGCCCCTATGGGGAAACCCGCGCTGATGGCACCCACCAGGCGGGTGACGAGCGTTAGAACTGAGACTCCGTGTCTAGGGATGAGGGGTGAGGAGGACGGGCAGGAAGGGGCAGGCCACGAAGACGGGACAGCTAGAAGGAGGCACAGGCGCAAGGGCGGAGGAGAAAGGGGAAGAGAGGCAGGGAGTGGACCTGAGAAGCAGAGAGAACGGATAAGGAGGAGATGGGGTGCTGCAGGGGGATCGAGGGTGGGAGGGGGCTCGGGGGCGAAGGAGCAGGACGTGGCCGGGCAGGGGCCAGGTGTCGGCGGGGAGGCAGCGGCTCGGTGCGGGAGGGAAAGAGAAGGCGAGGGGACGGATCTCGGGCCCGAGGGGAAAAAAGCGAAGAGGCGGAGGAGACGCCCCCATCTCTCGAACCACGCGATAGGCTGCAAGCACCCCAGCGCGGGGCGAGCGCGAGCTGCGGGGCCCGGGGCCGCAGGAGCAGCGGCGAGTCCCCCCCCGGGCGGCCGCCCTGCGCCCATCCGCCGCACTCACCTGCAGCGCCAGGCTCCGCGCCCCCTCCGCGCGCGGCCCGTTGCTAGGACGCCAGGTAAACACCCGGCGGCGCCGCGCGTCGCCGCCCCGCGGAGGGAAGCTCCGAGCCCGCCCACCGCGCCGCGCCCGCCGCGCAGCGGCGCCCAGAGCCCGCCCCGCCCGCAGCCGCGTGCGCCCCGGCCGCCCCGCGCTCCCGCACGCCCCGCCGCCGGCCCGGGGGACGCGCTGCCGCGCGGGGTTCCACCGACGCCCGCAGCCGCTGCTCCCCGCTGGCGCCCCCCTGGGAACCGTGCTTCCGACCTCCTCCTTCCAGGACGCGTCCTGACTCGCGCCACCAGGTGGGAAACGTTTACCTTCTCGAAGGCCCCCCCGCGGCGAGGGGCTTGAGCCGCAGATGAACGCGACGGAAAGCTAATAGCGTTCGGTAGAAACACCGTTTTATGTGCGTCCCCGCGTTTCTGGACAGGGGTTCTGCCGTGTCCCATACGGGGTTCTGTGTACCCTAAACCTTCACTGAGTTCGCAGAGTAACGCAGGGGCTCTCGCCGGACGTCTGGGGCCTCAGTGGGCTCCTCCGGAAAGCACCTGCGGTAGACAGACGCGAGGACTCCCTGCAGAAGCAGAAACTGATCTTCAGGGAAGATCAGGGAACTGACCCGAAATGAGAACGGTTCCCCCTGTTTTTAAATGCCTTTTACCTTTTACCAAGATGGCCTTAGCCTCACCTGTAGACACTTCTCCCAACAAGAGTCCCAGCTCTGAAAAACCAGAAGGGGCAGAAGGAGTGGAAAAAAGAAACTATTTGGAGAAAAAAAATAAATAAAAGCGAGCAAGAACAGTATACTGTCTTCAGGGGTAGAGTGTTTAGAGACGGGTCCTGGATCGTTTAGGGTGTTGGCGTGTTTAAGAACTAGAACTAGATTCTTTTTCTAAAGTCAAAGACACAGATACAAATGATTTTAAGTTATTACATGTTAGGGTATTGTCCTGGCTTAAAAGCAGAGCCTTTGCACAGACACACAGAGAAATGAAATAGATTAGGCTTTTGTTTGGAGTTTTCTTTTTTCTTTTGTTTTCTTTCTTTCTTTTCTTTTTTGTTGTCTTCTTCTTCCTCCTCCTCTTCTTTTTCTTCTTCTTTTTTGAGTGTAAAACTTGTTGGAAGTGGAATCATTTTGCCTAAAGTAGCCTCTGCCTCCAACAAAGCCTAGACTTGCAGTGAATCTGAAGGGAAGATTATATGCTAATAGGTATACAATCTGAAGGGAGCCCTTCCAGAAATGAACAGATGACACTCTGAGACAGCTGCAACACCGTATTTATAGAATGAGGCAGGTCACACATTGGTGAGGGTCAGAATCCACCCTTCAGAGGGTTGCTGAAACAGTCCTGGAGCAGAGAAATTTCTCTGTATGTTTTCTGTCACTTGCACATTTTAACCAGCTGTATTATGTGAGAGAGCATTACTGAGCCCGACGTAGAAATTAGTCAGAGATCTACAAATTCAGGACACCTGACCTTGATTTGCAAAGCTGGAGAAAGCCAGACCCACCAAGATCTGAGTAGCCGTGTCCTCATTTGTCAAATTCAGGCCAGGTGTTATGATCTACCATTGCTTAATCTGATGGCAAAATTTTAATTTATTAATCCTGAGTTGTGCAAGAAGGAAAGATCATGTAATAATATCTGTAGAATTCCCAGCTGGCTTCTTCCAGTTTTACCTTGCCTCGTTGGAGTTCTAAGTGGGCATGCCTCAGTTCTGGAGGCTGTGGACTGCCTAGACCCCAACCACCAACCATCCCCCTCCTCCATGCTCTGGGCTTAAATGACTACTTCTCAGAGAGTGCTGACCACCCAAACTAAAGAAGTCTCCCAGTAGGATTTGTCTTGACTAGTCTGTCTTACTGCCCGTTTGCTACCTCCACAGTAAGCTCCATGAAAGGGACCTTCCTGTCCTGCCTCAAGTCTCCATCTCTAAGATCTAGAAGAGTGACACATGGAAAGAGTAAAATTGGTGAATCCCCTAGACAAAGATCCCTTGCTACCTGGAATTCTTTGTTGAGCCAGGCACGGAAGGGTGAAGCTCGCATTTCCTCAGACATAGTTGATAGAACCCACGGGATGATTCTGAGTGGCTGTGTTCAGGAAAGAGCCTTCAACACCGAGAACCCAGCTAGGGGTTTGCTGCAGCCGAGGACCTCCTGGCACTGCCTTCCTAAAGTTTGGACATGGGACCCAGTTCTGCCCGCTGGAGCTTTACTCCTTTGGACAGAAAGTCTGTCAAGGATTCTGGGAAAGACTGGAGAGTAGTTGGCCCTTCCTGGCAGCTTTTCGTCAGCTACATATGCTCCCTGAGAAACCACCCACCCTGGCTCAGACCAGCTCAGCTCCTCTGTAGAGTTCAGGCATAGATTCCGTGTTATAATCTGCAATGGCTGTCATAACAAGGCACCACACACTGGGTGGCTGAAGCCACAGAAATTTGTTGTCTCACAGTTTTGGAGGCTGGAAGTCCAAAATCAAGGTGTGAGCAGGGTTAGCTCCTTCTGAGGGCTGTAAGTGAGGGACCTATTCCAGGCTTCTCTCCTTGGCTTGTAGATGGCCATCTTCATGTCCACATGACTTCTCCCTGTACACCTGTCTCGGTGTGCAAACTTTTTGTAAATTTGCAAATTTTGTAAATCTATATTGGATTAGAGTACACGCTCATTATCTCATTCTAACATAATTCACTCTGTAAAAAGCCTAGTTTCTGGAAGGAGATACTGGGAATTCAACCTATGCATTGTAGGACTTCAGCCTAATTCAACACATAATATTACATAAACAAAAAAGTCAGCAGCTCTCCGGGGCCCATTCTTCTGTGTTGAAGTAGGGCCAACCGGTGTGAAGCAGCCAAGAGAAGCATGTACAGGCCTGCTTGAGTGTCCAGTACCTTAGTCACAAAGAGCCAACACAGGAGCAACTTCATAAGGCTTGTTGGAAAGTACCATCACTTACACTGTACAGTATTAGGGATAAGTCTCATTGAGGGGAAGGATTTTCTCTCCATGGAATTTTTCAAATTTCGACAGAAATTCTGATGACAGAAAATAGTTTGAAGTCTGAGGAAGTCCTAAGGACCAAATTTGCCAGATCCCGCCTTCCATTGTAAAGACCAGCCATCAGACAGCTTCAGTTGTCTTCCTGTGCACAAAGATAGCTCTCAGTGGATCACTTCTGACCAAGGTCCATGGTCTGGAAATGAAATGGCTCTTTCTCCTTAGATTCTCACTTTCTAGACCATCAATTTATTCCATTAATACTTGCTTTTGGCTCCCAACATGTGCCAGGCAGTCTTTTAGCAGATCTAGGGTGTCTAAATTTGGGTGTTGACCAAAAAATAAACAAACAAATAAATAAATAAAAATACTCCATTAAAGTCTATCGAGAATCTGGAATTGAAGGAAGGTCAGTGGCATGGAGCACAGTAAACAGTGGAAGCAGAGTGTAGGGCAGAAGAGGATGAACAGGTGGGCAAGATTACATAAAGTAGGTTTGAAGCCATGACAAAAGAGTTGGCTTTTATTCCAGGAGCAAATGAAAGTTGTTAGGAAGATTTTTTTAAAATTTTTTATTAACATAGAATGTATTATTTGCCCCAGGGGTACAGGTCTGTGAATCATCAGTCTTACACATTTCACAGCACTCACCATAGCACATACCCTCCCCAATGTCCAGAACCCAGCCACCCTATCCATCCCCCAACCCCAAGAAACCCTCAGTTTGTTTCATAAGTTTAAGAGTCTCTTATGATTTGTCTCTGTCCCGATCCCTTCTTGTTTCATTTTCTCCTTCCCTGCCCCTCCACAACCCCCAGCCCTGCCTCTCAAATTCCTCATATCAGAGAGATCATATGATAGTGGTCTTTTTCTGACTGACTCTTTTGTTCAGCATAATACCCTCTAGTTCCATCCATGTGGTTGCAAATGGCAAGGTTTCATTTCCCTTGATGGCTGCATAGTATTCCAATGTATATAATACCACATCTTTATCCAGTCATCTGTTGATGGACATCTAGGTTCTTTCCATTGTTTGGCTATTGTGGACATCGCTTCTATAAACAATGGGGTGCATATGCCCCTTCAGAACCCTACATTTGTATCTTTAGGGTAATACCCAGTAGTGGGATTGCTGGGTCATAGGGTAGCTTTATTTTCAACTTCGTGAGGAACCACCATACTGTTTTCCAGAGTGGCTGTACCAGCTTGCATTCCCACCAGCTGTGTAGGAGGGTTCCCCTTTCTCTGCATCCTCTCCAACACCTGTTGTTTCCTGACTTGTTAATTTTAGCCATTCTGACTGGTGTGAGGTGGTAGTTTTGATTCGTATTTCCCTGATGCCAGGTGATGTGGAACACTTTGTCATGGGTCTCTTGCAAGAAATTTGGTTGTCTTCTTTGCAGGAATGTCTGTTCATGTCCTCTACCCATTTCTTGATTGGATTATTTGTTCTTGGGTTGTTGAGTTTGATAAATTCTTTATAGATTTTGGATACTAGCCCTTTATCTGATAAGTCATTTGCACATATCTTCTCCCATTCTGTCAGTTGTCTTTTCTGGTTTTTTTTTTTTTTTTTGATGTTTTGGTTTTTTTGACTGTTTCCTTTGCTGTGCAAAAGATTTTGATCTTGATGAAGTCCTGATAGTTTATTTTTGCACTTGCTTCCCTTGCCTTTGGCAATGTTTCTAGAAAGAAGTTGTTGCTGCTGAGGTCAAAGAGGTTGCTGCCTGTGTTCTCCTCAAGGATTTTGGTGGATTCCTTTCCCACACTGAGGTCGTTCATCCATTTTGAGTCTTATTATTGTGTGTGGTGTAAGGAAATGGTCCATTTTCATTCTTCTGCATGTGGCTGTCCAATTTCACCAACACCCATTTGTTGAAGAGACTGTTTTTTTTCCACTGGACATTCTTTCCTGCGTTGTTGAAGATTAGTTGATCATAGAGTTAAGGGTCCATTTCTGGGATATCTATTCTGTTACATTGATCTATGTGTCTATTTTTGTGCCAGTACCATACTGTCCTGATGATTACAGCTTTGTCATAGAGCTTGAAGTCTGAAATTTTGATGTCACCAACTTTGGTTTTCTTTATCAGCATTCCTCTGGCTATTTGGGGTCTTTTTTGGTTCCATGTAAATTTTAGGATTATTTGTTCCATTTCTTTGAAAAAAAATGGATGGTATTTTGATAGGGATTGCATTAAATGTGTAGATTGCTTTAGGTAGCATCGACATTTTCACAATATTTATGGAATGTTTTTCCATTGCTTTGGGTCTTCCTCAATTTCTTTCATGAGTACTTTATAGTTTTTTTTTTTTTTTTTTTAAAGATTTTATTTTTTTATTTGACAGAGAGAGATCACAAGTAGGCAGAGAGGCAGGCAGAGAGAGAGAGGAGGAAGCAGGCTCCCTGCTGAGCAGAGAGCCCGATGCGGGACTCGATCCCAGGACCCTGAGATCATGACCTGAGCCGAAGGCAGTGGCTTAACCCACTGAGCCACCCAGGCGCCCCGTACTTTATAGTTTTTTGAGGACAGATTCTTTGCCTCTTTGGTTAGGTTTATTGCTAGGTATCTTGTGCTTTGAGGTACAATTCAAATGAGATTGACTCCTTAATTTCTCTTTCTTCTGTCTTGCTGTTGGTATACGGAAATGCACCTGATTTCTGTGCACTGATTTTATATCCTGACACTTTACTGAATTCCTTTATGAGTTCTAGCAATTTTGGAGTGGAGTCTTTTGGGTTTTCCACATAAAGTGTCATATCATCTGCAAAGAGTAAGAATTTGACTTCTTCTTTCCTAATTCAGATGCCTTTTATTTCTTTTTGTTATCTGATCGCCAAGGCTAGGACTTGTAGTACTATGTTGAATTGCAGTGGTGATAGTGGACATCCCTGCTGTATTCCTGACCTTAGGGGAAAACCTCTCAGTTTTTCCCCATTATGAATGATATTCGCTGTGAGTTTTTCGTAGATGGCTTTGATGACATTTGGGTGTGTGCCCTCTATCCCTACTCTCTGAAGAGTTTTGATCAAGAATGGATGCTGTATTTTGTCAAATACTTTTTCAGCATCTATTGAGAGTAGCATATGGTTCTTGTTCTATCCTTTATTAATGTATTGTATCACATTGATTGATTTGTGGATGTTGAACCAACTTTGAGGCCCAGGAATAACTCCCACTTGGTCTTGGTGAATAATCCTTTTTAATGTACTGTTGCATCCAATTGGCTAGTATTTTGGTGAGAATTTTTTGCATCAGTGTTCATCAAGGATATTGGTCTCCTTTTTGATGGGGTCTTTCGTTTTGGGATCAAAGTAATGCTGGCCTCATAAAATGAGTTTAGCAGTTTTCCTTCCATTTCTATTTTTTGGAACAGTTTCAGGAGAATAGGTATTAATTCTTTAAATGTTTGTTAGAATTCCCCTGGGAAGCTGTCTGGCCCTGGGCTTTTGTTTTTTGGGAGATTTTTGATGACTACTTCAATCTCCTTACTGGTTATGGGTCTGTTCAGGTTTTCTGTTTCTTCTTGGTTCAGTTTTGGTAGTTTATATATCTCTGGGAATGCATATATTTCTTCCAAATTGTTAAATTTGCTGGTGTATAGTTGCTCATAATATGTTCTTATAATTGTTTGTATTTCTTTGGTGTTGGTTATGATCTCTCCTCTTTCATTCATGTTTTTTTTTTTTTTTTTAATTTGAGTCCTTTCTCTTTTCTTTTTAATAACTCTGCCAGGGCTTTATCAATCTTATTAAGCATTTCAAAGAAGAAGCTCCTGGTGTCTTTGATCTGTTCTACTGTTCTTTTGGTTTCTATTTCATTGATTTCTGCTCTGATCTTTATTATTTCTCTTCTCCTCTGGGTTTAGGCTTTCTTAGCTGTCCTTTCTCCAGTTCCTTTAGGTATAGGGTTATGTTGTGTACTTGAGACCTTGTTTCATGAGAAAGGCTTGTGTTGGTATATATTTTCCTCTCAGGACTGCCTTTGCTGTGTCCCAAAGATTTTGAACAGTTGTGCTTTTGTTTTCATTTCTTTCCATGAATTGTTTAAATTCTTCTTTAATTTCCTGATTGATCCATTCATTCTTTAGTGGGATGCTCTTTAGCCTCCATGTGTTTGAGTTATTTCCAACTTTCCTCTTGTGATTGAGTTCTAGTTTCCAAGCTTTGTGGTCTGAAAATATGCAGGGAATGATCCCAGTCTTTTGGTACTGGTTGAGATCGATATTTGACCCAGATTGTGATTTGTTCTGGAGAATGTTCCATATGCACTAGAGAAGAATGTTTATTCTGTTGCTTTGGGATGGAATGTTCTGAATATATCTGTGATGTCCATCTGTTCCAGTGTGCCATTTAAAGCCTTATTTCCTTGTTGGTCTTTTGCTTAGATGAACTGTCCAATTCAGTGAGGGGAGTGTTAAAGTCCCCTACTATTATTATGTTATTAATTACTATAATTAATTATTGATGTGTTTCTTTGATTTTGTCATTACTTGGTTTATATAGTTGGCAGCTCCCATGTTAGGGGCATAGATATTTACAATTGTTAGGTCTTCTTGTTGGACAAACCCTTTAAGTATGATACAGTGTCCTTCCTCATCTCTTATTATAGTCTTTGGCTTAAAATCTAATTTACCTGATATAAAGATTGCTGCCTCAGCTTTCTGTTAATGTCCATTAGAATGGTAAATGGTTTTTGACTCCCTCACTTTAAATCTGGAGGTGTCTTTGGGTCTAAAGTGAGTTCCTTGTAGACAGCATACCAATGGGTCTTCTTTATTTAGCCATTCTGATACTCTGTGTCTTTTGATTGAGGCATGTAGGCCATTAATATTCAAGGTAACTATTGAACAATATGAATTTAGCGCCCTTGTATTGCCTGTAAAGTGACTGTTACTGTAGATTGTCTCTGTTCTTTTCTGGTGTATTACTTTTAGGCTCTCTCTTTGCTTAGAGGACCCCTTTCAGTATTTCCTGTAGGGCTGGTTTGGTGTTTGCAAATTCTTTTAGTTTATGTTTGTCCTGAAAACTTTTTATCTCTCCTATTTTCAGTGGCAACCTAACTGGATATAGTATTCTTGGCTGTATATTTTTCCCCATTTAGTGCTCTGAATATATCATGCCAGTCCTTTCTGGCCTGACAGATCTCTGTGGATATGTCTGCTGCCAATCTAATATTTCTACCACTGTGATTTACAGACCTCTTGTCCCAAGCTGCTTTCAGGATTTTCACTAAGACTTGTAAGTTTTACTATTAGATGACAGGATGTGGACCTCTCTTTATTGATTTTGATAGGGGTTCTCTGTGCTTCCTGGACTTTGATGCTTGTTCCCTTTGCTGAATCAGGGAAATTCTCTGCTATAATTTGTTCCAATATGCCTTCTGCCCCCCCCTCTCTCTTTCATCTTTTTTGAGATCCCAATTGTAATATTGTTTTTTCTTATGGTATCACTTATCTCTCAAATTATCCCTATGTGGTCCAGCACTTGTTTGTCTCTTTTTTGCTGTGCTTCTTTATTCTCTATCATTGCGTCTTCTATATCACTAATTCTCTCTTCTGCCTCATTTATCCTAGCAGTGAGAGCCTCTATTTTTTTATTGCACCTTATTAATAGCTTTTTTAAAATCTTAACTTGATTAGATTTTAGTTCTTTTGTTTCTCCAGAAAGGAATTTTATTTCTCCAGAAAGGGATTCTCTGATACCTTCCATGCTTTTTTTGAGCCCAGCTAGCACCTTGATAATCATCATTCTGAACTCTAGTTCTGACATAGTAGTAATGTCCGTATTGATTAGGTCCCTAGCCATTGGTCCTGCCTCTTGTTCTTTTTTTTTGTGTGTGGTGAATTTTTCCACATTGTCATTTTATCCAAATAAGAATAGATGAATGAGAGAACAGAATACTAAAAGAATGGCAAAGACCCAGAAAATTATATGCTAACCAAATCAGAAGAGACCTGAAACCAGGGGTAGAAGTGGAGGGGGGGGATAAAAAATAAATATAAATATATATTAAACTGTTGAATACAACAGAGATACCCACTTGCTTTTGGGTGTATTCTGGCTTCTTAGAAGAAACTACCTCCCAAAATTTTAAAGAAAGAAAAACTTATATATATACAAAAATAAGGGTAAACACGATGAAGGGATGGAATATGACTATAAAGATGAAAATTAAAGGGGCACCTGGGTGGCTCAGAGGGTTAAGCCTCTGCCTTTGGATCAGGTCATGGTCTCAAGGTCCTGGGTTCGAGCTCTGCATCAGGCTCTCTGCTCAGCAGGGAGCCTGCTTCCCCCTTTCTCTCTGCCTGCCTCTCTCTCTGCCTACCTGTGATCTCTCTCTCTCTCTCTGTCTTTCAAATAAATAAATAAATAAAATCTTAAAGATGAAAATTAAAAATGATTTCAAAAAAAGGAATTGATAAGTTGGTTGGAAAAGGGGGAAAAAAAAAAAAGAGGAGAGAATGTGATCAGGCTGGAGACCAGAACAAAGCCATGCACTAGTTTTAGGGTACATTTTGATCTATGAGAATAAATTGTATTCCAAAATTTTAAAGAAAAAAACCTATATGTATACAAAAAATAAGGTTAAATACAATGAATGGATAAAACATGACTATAACAATGAAAATTTAAAGAGATTTTTAAAAAAATTTATTGATAAGATAAAATAGCTAAAAATGTTAAAAGAGGAAAGAGGAAAAGTAAAAAAAAAATAGAATAAGAAAAAAATAAAATTAAATAATTTTAACTTTGAAAAACTAAAGGATCATGGGAAAAAAGTCATGAAATCTATGCATTGCTTTCCCCTAAATCTGGAGTTCCCAGTTCTCATTGATTGGTGAACTTGATCTTGGCTGGATGTTCTTGCTGATCTTCTGGGTTCTGTTGCTGTGATTCTCAAATGTCTTTGCCTGAGGTGGAATTGCACTGCCCTTGCCAGGGGTCAGGCTAAGTAATCTGCTCAGGTTTGCTCTCATAGCTTTTTTTACCTGAATGCTTTCTATACCACTTTGGAGGACAGGAATGAAGATGGCGGCCTCCCAGTCTCTGGCCTAGAGGAGCCGAGACCTTGGCCCCCATTCCTCAGTGCACCCTCGGAGAAAAGCAGTCAATTTCTCCTGTCTCCTTGGTCTCTGGCTGCACTCCGTGCTCACCCAGCCTGTGACCAAGCGTTTCTATCTCTGGCGCATGGCCTTGTTTGGAGTCTCCAAACCCAGCACATCCCTGCCGTGCCACTCCTCCCATGGGAGGAAGGTGAGTCTTCCTGGCTTTACTACTTGTGGAGTCCCTGCTCAAAGAGCAGTGGCTAGACTGTGCCCTCGGTCATGGTTTAAGGCAACCCTGAGCTGAGAGCCTGTCCTCAGTTCCATCTCTGCTGCTGGCTTCCCCCTTCCAATACCTGGGGGCCCTGCCACAATAAGGCACCCCTGGTCTTTCTGTGACCCCATGGGTCCTGAGACCACACTGTCCCCCCAAGGGCTCCACCCCCACTTAGCCTCTGGAGTGATGTTCCTCCATGGGGCAGACTTCTCAAAGTTCTGATTCTGTGCTCTGCTTTCCACTGCTTGCTGGGACCAACCCCTTCCCCTGCAGTCTCTCTTTCCACCTATTGCCTTAGATTCACATCTCCACACACCCTACCTTCCAGAAAGTGGTTGATTTTCTATTCCTAGAATTGCTGCTCTTCTTCACTTCTATCTCCTGTTGCGTTTGTAGGTGTTCAGAATGGTTTGATAACTATCTAGCTGAACTTCTGGAACCTAATGATATTTTAGTCTCCTACTCCTCTGCCATCTTGCTTCCTCTCCCTGTAGTTCCTATTTTTAATGTTAAGTTAAAACAGATGCAATCCCCTGCCTAGAATAGGAGGATCTAGAGCGACTTCAAAATTTTCTTTTGTCTCCTCCATTTGCCCACATTTCCAATTCCTAGAGGATTTAAAAAAATATTTTTACTAACATAAAATGTATTATTTGTCTCAGGGGTACAGGTCTGTGATTCATCAGCTTTACACAATTCACAGCACTCAGCATTGCACATACCCTCCCCAATGTCCATCACCCAGCCTCCCCATCCCTCACACCCGCCTCCCCTCCAGTAACCCTCAGTTTGTTTCCTGAGATTAAGAGTCTCCTATGGTTTGTCTCCCTCTCTGGTTTCATCTTGTTTCATTTTTCCCTCCGTTCCCTATGATCCTCTAGCTTGTTTCTCAAATTCCTCATATCATTGGGATCATGTGATAATTGTTATTGGGGGATTTTAAGCAGGGTGTGACATGATCTGATTTGTGTTGTTAGCCATTCTGGCTATGTTGTGGAAGTAGGCTCTTAAAGTACCAGAGTTGAAGCCAAGAGACTATCAATCAGCCGTGTTGGGTCAAGTTCCCCAGGAGACAGACTCCAAGATGGAGAAATGCATGTGAACCATTTAGTGAGGAAAATGTGCAGGGAAATAAAGGCTGTGGGATTGGATGAGAGCAGCTGAATTGTAGCAGGGAGCTCTGGAGCTGGGGTGGTCCTGCAGAGTTTTTTCCATTCCAGGGGGCTGGACCTCTGTATTCCCACAGCAGCCCTTTGTTACTGGCCAGTCACTGGATTCAGGTTTTCAGCCCTTAAGTTAAGAGCTGTCTGCTGCAAACAATCCCCAGCAGGGGAGGACAAGCATGCCCTGGCCCTGGAGGAGTGGGATGGGGCTTAGGGTCTGGAGAGTCCACAGCACGCACTACGGTCCACCTCTTGCACAGGTGAGATTCACTGGCATTATGCAGTACATCTGGAAGCAGCTTCTCCGGGATTCTGGTGGGCTGCTTTCCCTGGGGAAACTTAACAAAAGGGAGAAATGAGAAAATTGCAGCCCCTGTCTGTGCAGCTGGTCTCGCAGCTACAACAGATACTCATCATCTCCCCTTCTCTTCTGCCTGTGCCAGACACCCCTCACCCTTCAGCAGGGCCTTGCTGATCTGGATGGCTTACCTGGTGGGTGATCGCTAGCTCTCCCTGCTAAGAGATCTGAGCCATTGGCATCAGCCCTTGTCCCGTGGTGGCTATTTTATTTGTGCCATTAGCATCAAAATTGGGCAAGGAAGTACCAAGCCATCCACAGGTGGACCACCCAAGTTCCAAACACATCCTTCCCTTACCCCACAGCAGCCCTGCGTCTTCCTATCCATCATGGTCGGTTGCTCTGACTGGGGTCATGCCTCCTTTACTTGCCTATTGGTCTCTTGCACAAAGTCATAAAGTTACCATGAGTTAAAGTTTAAGATTTACTTATTTATTTTAGAGAGATCCCAAGCAGGGGGAGGGGCAGAGAGAGAGAGAGAATCTCAAAAGACTCCCTAGTGAACAGGGAGCCCAAGATGGGGCTTGATCCCATGATCCTGAGATCATCACCTGTGCTGAAATCTAGACTCAGATGCTTAACCAACTGAGCCACCCAGGTGCCTCCCAAAAGCTAAAGTTTAATGTCCATTGCTAGAACATCCCCCCCCCCCCCACCCAGGAACCAGGACTTCTGAATGTACTGAGTCCAGCTCTGGAGTGACAGGAAGCACAAATTCCCCCAAGTGCTGGGTAAACATGGCCACTCCTCCTTCCCTCTCTGAATTCTAGAATCCATGCATTTGACCTCTGTGGGTCACAGTCCCATATCACGGCTGTTGATTTAGGGTATGCACTTCAGTATGGAGGACAGCACCCCATCCTTTTGAAGTATTCTCCAAAAGGCCACGTAGTTGTTCTGTTGGAATAGTTGTCCAAAGCCACTTTGGAGATTTTATGTGCTCTTCTACTGAACATATGGAGGCTGGAAGACCATCTCTAAGAAGAGATTTAGCAGAAGGCAGCAGGGATGGAGGCTCTGTGGGCCGGACAAAGATTTCCCTCTTGCTGTTGCTGTGTCTCCACTCTGTTAACAGCACGCACTGACACTAAACCTTTCACACCACACCTTCCTGGGAAGACTACCCAGGCCCTGGTGAGAGGTTGGGTACATTGGATTCCTTCCATTTTGAAGGGAGCAGAAAGAGTCCTCCTTACAAGGATCAGTACATACTCCAAATAGGGATTTGCCTTCCCTGCCTTGGCCAGAACCACAGTGCCTCAACCAGAACCACAATCAAAATGCCTCCATCATCAACATGGTGGTCCACACAACATTGCCTTGGAACAGGGGACTCGTTTGAGAGCAACAGAGAGGCAACAATAGGTTTATCACTGTGAAAGCCATTGCTCTCACCATGAACTGCATGACCTGGAGGCAGCCATCCTGATAGGATAGCGATGTGACCTGCTGACATTCCAACGAAGGTGCCAGTATGGCACAGCACCTCGAGGGGTCAGGTTTCCATCCTCCAGAATGTGGTTTATGCACTAAGTTAACAATCGACATGTAGCGCTGTTTTCTCTAGTAGCTGGAATTCTAGTTGTGCAAACCAAGGAGTGAACTTTCTCACCATAACCATCAAGGACCTACTTGTGGAGCTTGGGCTTCCCATTCCCACAGCCTTGGCATCTGCCAGTTAGAAGCCCTAGTTCTCATGGTGGGGAATTGCTTGCCTCAGGGAATACAGGGTGCCATTGAACTTGAAGCTGTGACTACCACCTGGCCACTTTGGGTCCTCATGCCAGTGAACCAATTAGAACAAAAATAAAAAGCAGGGACTTAATTATACTAGTTGGGTCATTGCTTGACCATAATTACTTCGGGGGCTAGGATGCTACCTTCACGAAGGAGAATGTTTATACCCCAGAGGACAAGGGTCTTGGCTCTTGGTACTTGGGCAGCTTTTAGTACCCCCATGGGTTGCAGTAGCTATGAATTGGAAATCATGCAACCACGGTCACATAAGACAACTAAGGGCTCAGAAGTAGAGGTCTGGGTCATCCCACGAGGCAAGCATCTCAGATCAGCCAAGGTGATAGCCATGGGACACTTGGAGTGCATGGTCAGCTTCTTGTTTCTACCCTATATTTTCTATTTCTTACCTGTAGTCCCACTCTAGCCCTTGAGGTGAGAAAGAAGAGGGAAGAGGCCAAGGAACCTTCAAAATTATCTCCCTGTCAGAAGCTAGCTTTGCATCCTCTGCATGAAGTCTAAACTGGCTCTTTCACTAGTGAGAGTTTTTCTCGGCTCTTCAAGAACCATAGACTGTTGGTGTCTTTCCCCTAGGGTGTTGCTCCCTCTCAGAACAAGTGTCTCCATTCTGGTTGTAGCTTCGGGAATCTAGCATTTCATACGTCTGTCTGCTGAGGTCTCATAGCTGTGGTTCCGCCTCTAGCCGAGTATTTCTGTCACCACACTCACATTATTTGCCAAAAAACTCGGGAAGTGCAGCTCAGTCCATCACAAGAGAAGTTTCCTCCACTCTGCTGCACTACCCAGCCTGTCTCTCACCTGCAGTCTTGTCCACTGTGTCCCCACATCCAGCTGCACGGGGCAAAGGATACAAGTTAGATCTCTAAGTGGTTTCCTTAAAGTCCTTTTCTCCCTCTCTGACTTGGGGTTGGGGGCAGGTGAATAGAGAAGAGATGGCCAGGACGACTCTCTCCGAAAAGCCCCTTCCTGGAAATCCACTCATTTCCCTTCTATAACTTCAGTGTGGGTGAGTCAGGTAATTGACTTTCCAGTTAGAGCCTTTACCATTTTACTTCTTGGCCTAGTTCCTCACTCTGGATCAATTGTCTATTATATCTTGAATCCCAATGTCTTGAATTAGTGAAACAGTTTTAACATATTATTTCTTAGGTATATGTACAGATTGTGGATGGTTACACAGCAGATCAATAATATACTTTACCTTAAAAGGTGAGGAGGAATTAATCATTCTTTATTTATATACCTCTTTATCTTTTGATATAGTATGATGAACCTGTGTTCCTGTAGTAAAAAATCAGAATCATAAGAAACAACATAGGGCATAGAAGTAAATTCAAAATACATATACATACAAATCAATATTAGCCATTATTTTTCATATGTCAAATAACAACGTGTAATAATTATTTCATATATATCAAACAAAAGGACTTAGATTCTAAAGTAAAATTGTAGGATTGCCTTAAACATTCTGAAGCAACTTCATGGAGGAAAGGTGTTTTCGTTAATTTTTATCTTGTATTTACATGTGATGTAGTTGATTGACCTTTTGACTAGAAAATTTGAGGGCGAACATAAAATGACAGGGGAATCTCAAATCAAATTTGGGGGGATAAGGGAGAAGCAGGTTATAGCTTCAGTACTGTCAAAAAGAAAAAGAATAAACCTAGAGAGGCACATTCTCTTCTCAGTTTGGTCGACACCTCTAGAAATGATGAAAGCGGTCTATAGAATTAATTACCCCTATGTGCCATGTCACTAGCTTCCCAGGCAAACGTGTGCTTTATGTACCTCCCGAAAGCACACTAAGATCCACTGGGGACAGAGGAAGGGAGAGTAGGTAAAAAAAAAAAAAAAAAAAGTGAAGCATGGAAACAAAATGTGGATAATGGAAAGCAGAGGAGTTGGAATGGCTTAGGAAAGAGGAAAAAGTGAAACCTAGTAGTCTGAAGGGGTCAAAGCCAATAAAAATAAAACATTTGCAAATAACAGACCCCGAAAAGACTCCGAACTAGGTAGCATCTCCGAAGTTGCAGAGTGGACTGAAAAGAGGAAGGCAGCTTGAAAGGCTTGGTGGAGTAGCCGGACCCCCGTATCCTTTTCCCCAATAGAAAGAGTCATAAGTCAGGGCTCCAGGAGCAGCCAAGAACTAAGTACAGATGGGCGCGCTGAATGCTGAGGCCATCTCTTCTCTTAGCCCCTTCTCCTGGCCACCTTCCTCACAAGGGCGACCAGATCAGGCACAAGAACCGAGACTGACCAGCCTGATGACAAAAATCTACAGGCGTTGGCATTTAGGTGTCCTTACAGGCAAATGCGCAGGTGCTGAAGTAGGGAAAGTATGTAGGTGGCGGGGGGCAGGAGAGATGGGGAGAGAGTTCTACCCTCCTTCAGAGTAAAGAGTCACTAAAAATTTCTATAAGAAGAAAAACCAAGAAATAGCAGTTTAAACATGTTCTTTAGAAATCTGGGAACACTGGGCAGTACCAAAGACAAGTAAATGTTGTTGCCTATCACTGTGATTTTAAAGCAAATCACAATCAGGAGCTAATCAGCTTGTCAAGAAGAACCAGGGCCATCCACTTGGTAGAAAGCTGATTCTCCATCTTCCAGGCTAGGCCACTGATCACCCAGACTTAGAGACCTCCAGTGCTGATGAACACAGATCGTCAGAGGAGGTAAAGCTTCTGTGACAGTTGACAGTTGCCACCATAATGCCACATAACAGGTCACCCCAGAACTCAGTGGTCTACAGGTATTCTACTCATGCTCACAGCTGCAGGTTCAGTGGTATTTGGCTGGTCCAGGCTGAGCCTAACTGGCTCTGCCTCAGGCCACCTGCTTCTGGTCTCGATGTCAGGCTGTGAACCTGTAGGTCTAATTCTGGAATCCAGGCCGAGGAACAGTGGCTGCCTATTGCATGTTCTTGTCCCGGTGAATCACTTCCATGGACATTCCAAGTCTCTGACTACTTCATATCAAACGGATAGCCTGTTGACCCAATCAAGTCACAAGGCCAAGCACAAAGTCAATGGGCCGGCAGCTGTTACCTTCCCAGTATGAAACTGTAGCAAGGGTTGTATAAATGACGTACTCCAGCAGAGTGAAGACATCACTGGAACTATCCAATCTGCCAGAACACCAACTTTACTTCTCACTCATTGTCCATCAAATGTATTCTAACTTCCGTCTTCATTCCCTTTATGTTATCAAGGTGGTGCAGTCACCTGTGATATCTCGGCTGCAAAACCAGAATTAATGGTTAATTGTTCTGATGTGCTTCTTTATTTTGGGGCAGTTATTCTAAACCTTTTTAATGTTTATGTAATTTTATTTCAAATCTTTCCTTTTTAACCTAAGCTCTCTCTCTTATCTGAGTAAGAATACAGAATCCTGTAGAAGTTGTTTAATCACATTTTATGTCATGGAGCCCTTGGTCCCTTTTCTGGATTAAAAAAAAAAAAAAAAAAGAAAAAAAAAAAATAAAAAAAAAAACAGAAACTGAGAGCAAAGTAGACTGGAATGTAGGGAAGGTTATTTGATATAGAAAATATGTAGTCTAGCCAAGAAGTGATTACTCCAGAAATCCTCATGGAGAATAAAGGATTTAATGTGCGACTTGATATTTTGGAAAAACAAACTGAGGATTAATAATATCCGGGTGATGTCTCCCAAAAACACCAAAGGAAACAGCGAAGACGTCTTAAAAGAATGGCTTCCAGATGCCTAGTAAATCATGTGTCCCTAACAAACGAGAGCATGGCTGAGGGAGGATATTACTTATTTTGAAAAGATACGCATTCTTTGGGTAACTAGTAGCATTTTGCACTTCAAATTTGTAATATTATGAAAGAGATAGAAGCCAAGAGCATCATCCTTTTCAAATAATGAAATGGTGGATAAATTATTTACAGCAAAAATCAGTTTTGCCATTCAGTGTGATTTGTTTGTTAGGAAAATAAATAAATCAGGGTTTTATGGTGAGGCGATCTGTCTATTTCATTGACTGGCCTATATCTCAAAGTCTTGTGAAATGGGAGAGGATGATTGAAAAGACAAAGTTAGAATAAGAAAACCAGGCTGGTGCCTTGCACATAGGTACATTTTCAGATCCGTAAGTTAGACTCTGGAATCTGGATATTGATTTTTACAAACTGTCTACACCCCCATACTCTCTGGAAAAAGCTCATGTGTTCCCAGTTCGGAAACCACTTAGTTCATAGATAGAGCTCCCCAAATTTCTAATGCCCTTTGAGGTCTTAAATCGTTTCCTCTGATACACTCCAGTATGGATTCGCAGCAATCAAAATGTGCCAGAACCTATTAGCTTTCAGAGTTGGTATGATGAAGAGCATTTAGTAAGGTCACAGGCTTTGGTTTTTCATACTGAAATCTTCTTTCAATTTTCTCTGTGTTTATCTTATCCCGGTAATATTACCAGGCAAGTGTTTGTGTTTGACCTGTTTTTCTCTGCATCTTGTCACTGAATTGAAGACAACAGAAACAGCAACAGCAGCAGGAAAAAGAAACCAATGTGTAGGGACCACAAACATTGTAATCAGATATTACAAAAAGGAAGTAAGAATGTGTGCATTCTCTCTGAGGGATATTGCAGTTAATCAATTACATTTCCTATAGAGGATATTAAGCACAAATGGACCATCTCCCAATTTCTATGGACATTAAGTGCTTGAAGTACAAAAAAAAAAAAAAATTCTAAATGAACCAAATTAATCTTCTATTTCCTTCCTAACTGGCAAATTTGTTGAAAGTAGGAGGCAGAAGCATAGATTAATAAACCACATGCAATATATTGTCAGTTGTCATTTGAAGGAGCTGCTTTTTCCTCTGTCATACTAATTACCCAAGTGTTGCAATAACATCACAGGAACACTTGGGGATTAGGAAAGCCACGATGCTTTCCCTTTGCAGAAGTGTCTGTTGCCTTCGCTTCTGTAAACTTACTCTGACTTAGTTAAGTTTAGGTTCCAGTGTGAGAAACAAAGACTCTCAAAAACACTGGCTTACAGAAGGCAAATTTATGACAGCACGTCTGGAGTGAGCGGTGAGGGCCCGAGCAGTAGCTCTCCTCTGCGGAGTCCTGAGCGGCAGGCTCCCCCCTCATCATGCAGGGCCCACAAGTCCAAGATCGGCTCCATCGGCAGCCATCTTGACGGCATTCCAGCCGCAGGAAGGAGGAAAGGGGGAGGAAAAGGGGCAAGGGGCACATGCTGGCTTGCTCTTAAGGAAACTGCCACACTGCAGTTCTACTTAAGCTCATCCGCCCAAGTTAATCATATGGAAAATTTTGCCTTTGACCTTTTGAAGCTTTCTCAATAGGTACATAGAAATTTAAATTTGTTACATATTTTTTCTTTCTTTCTTTTTTTAAAGATTTTATTTATTTATTTGACAGGCAGAGATCACAGGTAGGCAGAGTGACAGGCAGAGAGAGAGGGGGAAGCAGGCTCCCTGCTGAGCAGAGAGCCCGAAGTGGGGCTCGATCCCAGGACCCTGGGACCATGACCCGAGCTGAAGGCAGAGGCTTTAACCCACTGAGCTACCCCTGTTACATATTTTTTCTTAAGGTTTTACTCTTATCATTATGAAATGACCCTGTTTTTCTCTAGTAATGATTTTTATGTGATTTTTATGCAATTCTGGTTGCATCCAGACTTTGAATATGAAATCCCTTTCCTTCCATCTCCAGTACACTCTTTTTAGATCTTCCCTTAGGGAAGGTCTGCTAACGCGTAGCTCCCCTCAGTTTTTGATGGCCTGAGAATATCCCCATTTGGCTTCATGCAGCAAAGATTTTTTTCTAAAAATAGAGCTCTAGGTTCAAAATAGTTTTCCCTTTGCACATTGAATATACTGTTCCTCTGTCTCCTGGCTTCTTTTGTTGTCATCAGGGAATCAAAGTCAATTTGTTACCTCTTGGCAGTTAATATGTCTCGTTTAAATATCTTCTTTTTGGGCACCTGGATGGTTCAGTTGATTAAGCATCTGACTCTTGATTTCAGCTCAAGTCATGATCTCAGGGTTCTGATCTCAGCCCTCTGCGTCAGGCTCCATGCTGGGCGTGGAACTTGCTTGGGATGCGAGTCTCTCTCTCTCCCTCTGCCCTTCCTGGCCCTGCCTCTTTCCCTCTTAAAAAATAAAATAAAATAAAGATCTTAAATATATTGCAAAATATTCACCGTGGTAAGCGCAGTTAGCATTTGTCACCACACAAAGTTATAACAATATTAGTGACTGTGTTCCTTATACCATACTTTTTGTCCTTGTGACTTATTTCTTTTATAACTGGCGATTTGTACTTCTTATTCCCACCTATTTTGCATATTACTCTACCTCCCTTACCTTCTGGCAACCACCAGTTTTCTGTATTTATGAGTCTCTTTTTCCTTTTGTTTTGATCTTCTCTGTTTCTTTTGTTGATTCAACATATAAGTGAAATTGTATAGGATTATGTTTGACTTATTTCACTTAACGTAATACCCTCTTGGTCCAACCATGTCACAAGTGGCAAGATTTCATTCCTTTTTAAAGGCTTAGTAATATTCCATTGTTTGTATATAACATATCTTTGTTATACATTTATCAACATATAAGTTGCTTCCATATTTTGACTATTGTAAATAATGCTGCGAAGAACATAGGGGATGCTTATAGCTTTTCAGTAATTAGTGTTTCCATTTTCTTTGGGTAAATACCCAGAAGTGGAATTACTGGATTATATGGTAGTTCTGCTTTTAATTTTTTAAGGAATCTCCATACAGTTTTTCATAGAGGTTGCATCAATTTACATTCCCCCCCAACAGTGGACAAGGGTTCCCTTTTCTACATCCTTGCCAATAATTGTTATTTCTTGTCTTTTTTATTCTAGTCATTCTAACAGGTGCAGTGTGGTATCTTGTTTGTGGTTTTGATTTACATTTCCCTAATGATTAATGATGCTGAGCATCTTTTCATGTGTCTGTTGGCCATGTGTACATCTTTGTTGGAAAATGTCTTTTCTGGTTCTCCACCCACTGTTTTAATCAGATTGATTTTTAATCAGATTGTTTTAATCAGGGGTTCTTTAAACATTTTGGACATTAAACCCTTATTGCATATATCATTTGCAAATATCTTTTAAAAATATTTATTTATTTATTTATTTATTTATTTGAGAGAGAGAGAGAGAGAGTGATAGAGCACAAACAGGGGAGTGGCAGGCAAAGGGAAAGAGAGAAGCAGGCTCCTCACTGAGCAAGGAGCCCAACGCAGAGCTTGATTCCAGGACCCTGGGATCGTAACCTGAGCTGAAGGCACATGCTTAACCCACTGAGCCACCCATGCACCCCTCATTTGCAAATATCTTCTCCTATTCAGTATATTGCCTTTTTGTTTCGTAGATGGTTTCCTTCACTGTGCAAAACCTTTTTATTTTGATGCAGTCCCAATAGTTTTTTTTTTTAAGATTTTATTTATTTATTTGTCAGAGAGAATGAGCACAGGCAGAGGCAGAGGGAGAAGCAGGCCCCCTGCTGAGCAAAGAGTCCGATGTGGGACTCGATCCCAGGATACTGGGATCATGACCTGAGTGGAAGGCAGCTGCTTAACCAACTGAGCCACCCAGGCATCTCGCAGTCCCAATAGTTTATTTTTACTTTTGTTTCTCTTGCTTAGCTATAAAAACAGTGCTAAGACCAATACCTGAGAGTTTACTGTCTGTGTTTCCTTTTAGAAATTTTATGGCTTTAGGTCTTTCATTTAGGTCTTTAGTCCATTTTAAGTTTCTTTTTATGCATGGTATAAGAAAGTGGGTTAGTTTCATTTTTCTGAATGTAACTCTCAGTTTTCCCAGCATCAGTTATTGAAGAGACTGTCTTTCTCCATTATATATTTCCCCCTCCTTCATTGTAAATTAATTGACCATGTAATTGTGGATTTATTTCTGGGCTTTTTTATTCCATGGACTATGTATCTGATTTTGTGCCAGGACCATAATGTCTTGAATACAATAGCTTTGTAATATAGTTTCAATTCTGGGATTTTGATATGACCTTCTTTGTTCCTCTTAATATTGCTTTGGTTATTTGAAGTTTGTGGTTGCATACAAATTTTAGGAATATTTGTTCTAGTTCTGTGAAAAATGCTACTGTTATTATGATAGGGATTGTATTGGTCTGTAGATTGTTTTGGATAATATGGACATTTTTTAAAAAACTAGATTCCACACCCAGTGTGTAGCCCAGTGTGGGGCTTGAACTCATGACCCTGAGATCCACACCTGAGCTGAGATCAAGAGCCAGACTCTTAAACCGACTGAGCCACCCAAGCACCCAGGTAGTATGGACATTTTAACAATATTGATTCATTCTGTCCATGAGCATGATGTATCTTTTAATTTATTTTTGTCATCTTTAATTTCTTTCATCAATGTCTTACAGTTTTCAGAATGTATGTCTTTCATCTACTGTTTAAATTTATTCCTAGGTATTTTATTCTTTTCGGATACAATTGTAAAGGGGATTATTTTCCTAATTTCTCTTTCTGATAGTTTATTATTAGTATAAGAAAAGCAGAAGATTCCTGAATATTAATTTATCCTAAACTTTACTGAATTCATGTATTCTTTTTTTTAATAGTTTTAAAAATATTTTATTTATTTATTTGCCTCTGTAGGCACAGAGGCAGGCAGAGAGAGAGGAGGAAGCAGGCTCCCTGATTAGCAGAGAGCCCCATGCAGGGCTCAATCCCAGGACCCTGGGATCATGACCTGAGCTGAAGGCAGAGGCTTAACCCACTGAGCCACCCAGGCACCCCATGAATTCATCTATTCTAATAGTTTTTTAAAGAGTCCTTGGGGTTTTCTATGTATAGTATCAGGTCATCTGCAAATATTGACAGTTTTAATTCTTCCTTACCTGTTTGGATGCCTTTTCTTTCTTTTTCTTGTCTGACTGTTGTGGCTAGGACTTCCAGAACTACATTGAATAAAAGTGATGAAAGTGGTCATCCTTGTCTTGTTCCCTATCTTAGGGGAAAACTCTCTTTTTCACCATTAAGTATAATGTTATCTGTGGTGTCATGTATGGCCTTTACTATGTTGATGTATGTTTCTTCTTTATGTACTTTGTTGAGAGTTTTTATGATGGGTGGATGTTGAATTTTGCCAGATGCTTTTTCTGTATCTATTGAGATAATAATATGATTTTTTTATTCTTCATTTTGTTAATGTGGTGTATCACAATGATTGATTTGTGGATATTGCACCATCTCGGCATCCCTGGAATAAATCTTACTTGGATGTGGTAAATGATCCTTTTAATGTATTTTTGAATTCAGTTTATTAATATTTGGTTGAGGATTTTTCTATCTGTGTTCATCAAGGGTATTGGTATTCAGTTTTTCATGTGCAGTAATGTCTTCATCTGGTTTTGGTAATGCTGCCCTTGTAGAATGGATTTGGAAGAATTCTGTCCTCTTCAATTTTTTTGCGATAGTTTGAGACAGAGAGGTATTAACTCTTACTTCACTCATGTATGATAGAATTTACCTGTGAAGCCATTTGGTCCTGGAGTTGTTTGCTGAGAGTTTTTTGATTTCCAGTTCAGTTTTGTTACTAGTAATCGGTCTGTCAGATTTTCCATTATTTCCTAATTCAGACTTGGAAGATTGCATATTTTTGGGAATTTATGATTTTATTCTAGATTGCCCAATATTTGGCATATAATTTTTTGTAGTTGTCTCTGTATTTCTGTGGTGTCAGTTTAACTTCTCCCCTTTCAGTTCTGATTTTATTTATTTCAGTTCTCTCTATTTCTTATTGAGTCTGGCTTAAGATTTATAAATTTTGTTTCTCTTTTCTAAGAACTAGCTCTTAGCTTCATTGACCTTTTCTTTTGTATTTTTTAAGTCTCTTTTTCATTTATTCCTACTCTGATCTTTATTATTTCCTACCTTTTACTAACTTTGGGCTTTTCTGTTTTCCTTCTTCTAGTTCCTTTAAGTGTAAAGTTTGTTTGTTTATTTGAGACTTTTCCTTATGTAGGCCTGTATTATAATAAACTTCTCTCTTAGAACTGCTTTTGCTTTATCCCAAAGATATAGAACCATTGTTTTCATATTAATTCCTCTCCATGTATTTTTTTTTACTTTTTCTTTGATTTTTTTCATTGATCTATTTGTTGTTTAATGGCTAATGTTTATTGTTCCATGTGTTTGTGTTTTTTCTAGTTTTTTTTCTTGTAATTGATTTCTAGTTTCATACCATTGTGGTTGGAAAATATACTTGATATGATTTCAGCCTTCTTTTCTTAATTACATTTTATTATTATTAATTTTTTATTTGAGAGATAAAATGAGAAAGAGAGCATAAGAAGGGGGAGGGTCAGAGGGAGAAACTGACTCCCTGCTGAGCATGGAGCCTGATCTGGACTCAATCCTGGGACTCCCAGATCACCATCTGAGCCAGAGACAGTTGCTTAACCAACTGAGCTACCCAGACACCCTGACTTCAGTCTTCTGAAATTTCAGACTTGTTTTGTGGTTTAACATGTGATCTATTCTGGAGAATGTTCCATGTGCACTTGAGAAGAATGTATAATCTACTTGCTGTTCTTGTCTGGAATGTTCTGTATATATCTGTTAAGTTCATCTGCCCTAATGTGTCATTCAAAACCACTTTTTCTTTATGGATTTTCTGTCTGTATGATCTATCCATTGATGTAAGAGAAGTGTTAAAGCCCCCTATCCTTACTGTCAATTCTGCTATGTCTGTTAATATTGGCTTTATTTATTTAGGTAATCCAATTTTGGGTGCATCTGTTATATCCCCTTGTAGGATTGATTGCTCATTCATCGTTATGTAATGCCCTTCTTTGTCTCCCGTAATAGTTTTTGCTTTAAAGTCCATTTCATCTGATCTAAGCACTGCTATGTCAGCTTTCCTTTTTCACCTCCATTTTCATGGAATATCTTTTTCTGTCCCTTCACTTTCAGTCTATATTTGTCTTTAGGTCTGAAATGAATCTCTTGTAGGCAGAATTAGAAGGGTCGGTCTCTCTCTCTCTCTCTCTCTCTCTCTCTTTAAATCCATTTAGTCACCCTGTGTCCTTTAATTGGAGCCTTTAATCCATGAATATACTGATAAATATGTACTTGCTACATATTATTTGTTCATTTTTTTTGTAATTCTTTTGTAATTTCTTTCTCTCTTGCTCTCTTCTGTTGTGATATAATAACTTTATTGTTGTGTATGTATTTCTTTTTCTTTATTTTTTTCTGTATTATATGTTTTTGGATTGAAGTTCCTATTAACGTCTTATATTTATAGCAGTCTATGTTAAGTTGAAGGTTCCTTAAGTTTGAACACAGTCTAAAAGCACCAAATTTTACTCCATATCCCATGATTTGTGTATATATCATAACTTACACGTTTTTATTTCGTATAACCGTTGATGAGTTTCTTTATAATTGATTGTACTACTTGTATCTTTTGACCTTCATACTAGCTTTAAACATGACCTTACTGTATGTTTGCTTTACCAGTGTAATTTTTTCCTTTCATAGTTTTCTTCTAGTTCTGGCCTTTTTTTCCCCCCCACTTAGAGAAGTCCCTATAACCTTTCTGGTAAAACTAGTTTGGTAGTCATGTTTAACTTGTTTGCCTGGGAAACTTTATCTTTCCTTTGATTCCAAATAATAATCCTAATAGGTAGAGTATACTTGACAATAGGTTTTTTCCCTTTAACTCTTTCTGACCTGCAGACTTTCTGCAGAATTAGCTAATGGCCTTATAGGATTTCCCTTGTACATAACTGTTAGCTTTTCTCTTACTGCTTTTATGATTCCTTCTTTAATTATTGCCATTTTAATTATTATGTGTCTTGGTGTAGACCTCCTTGGGTTCATCTTGTTTAGGATTCTCTGTGCACCCTGGACCTGGATGTCTGTATCCTTCTCCAGATTAGACAAATTTCCAGCTATTATTTCTTCAAATAAATTTTTTGCCTTCTTTGTCTACTCCTCTGGGACCCTTAGAGTGCAAATATAATTGTGCTTGATATTGTCCTAGAGATCCCATTTTTAAAAATTCTTTTTAACTGTTCAGCTTGGATAATTTCCACTACCTATCTTCCAGATTGCTGATCCACTGTTCTGCATCCTTTAATCTGCTATTGATTCCCTGTAGTGTATTTTTATTTCAGTTATTATAGCCTTTAGCTGTGCTGGGTTTTTTGTTTTGAGGAGGGGGTTGTATGTTATATCTCTTTGTTGAGGTTTTACTGAGTTCATCCACTCTGTCAATCTGGTATCTTTATGAACATTACTTTGAACTCTTTATCAGGGAGATTACTTATCTCCATTTCATTTCACTCTTCTTCTGAGGGTTTTTTTTTTTTGTGTGTGTGTGTGTGTGTGTGTGTGTGCTTTTATTTGGAACATATTCCTTTGTCTCCTTATTTGTCTGAGTCTCTGTATTTATTTCTGTGTATTAGGTAGGGCAGCTATGTCTCCTCCAATAATGGCCTTATGTAGAAGGCATCCTATGGTGTCCAGTAGAGCAATCACTCTGGTCACCAGAACCAGGTGCTCTACAGATGTTCTCCCTGTGGGCTGTGTGTGCCTTCCTGCTATGGCTGTGCAACCACTGCTGTAGGTATGCTAGTGGGCAGGGCTGGCCCTCAGCCTCATTGTCAGCTATGCCCAGCCGTGACTACTGTAGGCACACTGGTCGGGAAGGCTTATGGGTTCTACACGGGAATGCCAGAGCAGGGCAAGCAGTGCTAGCAAGGGAGATAGAGAGTATCAGAGCTGGCTCTCACAAGCTTCCCACCAGCTAGGCTGAAGGAGCTCAAGAAAAATGGCATCTGCTCCCAGAGAAAACTGCAGGTCCCCACCCCTCTGGCACATGTCCTAAAATTATTCAATAAATCTCTTTTATGTATAACCCAGCTGCTTTTCAAACTGGTGTCTCCATGCTGGGCCTGGGAGTAAGTGGTAGAACACACTGGCCCTTTAAGAGTGTAAGACTGAATTTCCTATAGCCCTGCCATCTCTCACAGTGAATCCCTGCTGATTTTCTGTCAAATATTGTGGAGCAGGTCCCCAAGGCTGGAGCTACCCAAGGGGACTTGATCTCCTTGCTCCTCCATACTGTGATTTCCCTCCTGGTTGTGGGAGCCCTCACTGGGGTTCGGCTCCAACCACGTCTCAGTCACTCTTACTCTTCTTGATGTGGCCTTCTCTTTATATCACTAGCTGTGGAAGATCTGTTCTGTTAGTGCTCAGGTTGTTTTCAAAGTGAGTTGTATTACATGTAGTTGTTGCTTTGTTTTGTCTGCTTGTGGGAGGAGGTGAATATCTATATTGCTTGTGGGAGGGAATACGTATATATGTATATGTATATATATACATACACACACACACACACACACCAGAAACTGGGACTGCTATGGCAAAGACAATGTACACTTAAAAATATTTTTAGACATACTACATATGACTTTCTGAGGATTCTATCAATTTATAGCCTACCAATATATATAACCATGTCCTTGACAACACTGGATATCATCAATCTTTATTTTGTTGATCTGTTGAGAATCTTATTTAATCTGCTGATATCTTATGATTTAATGAGGCTGAACATTTTTGCTTACTTCTGGTTTTCTCTTCTTTGTGATTGCTGTTTGTCTAATTAACCCATTTTCATAATCTTTTCTGGATCATTTTCCTGTCAATTTGTAGAATTTTTTTAATGTTATGAATTTTAATAATTGTCCTTTAAACATTTTATCCAGGAATAATTTTTTAAAATATAAATATGAACTAGTATAAATTAGAATCAAAATGTTTTCATAATAAATATTGTTCTTGTAGCAAATATATGCATTGTGTAATTGTTCTAAACAGTGAACATTGTGATCTTTCCCTCTATCAATTCTTTGCTATTCTCAAGTTTTATACTATGAGTATGATAGTGCTCTTTATGACTACTTTTAGAATTGATACTTTTTCATTTCCTGTCTCTAGTAATTACTCAAATTGAGTGCTTTACTTGCAATTTGTGGCTATTCAAATTGAAGCAAAAGAGCCTACCAGTGAGTAGTAATTGCATATTTTATTGTTGAGAAATTTAAATATAATTGCTTCCTCAATCTTTTTTTTAAAAAGTGTTGGAGATTTATTTACTCATAGTTATAATTAAGGAACTATTTCTAGTCAGATTTCTAATGCCTTACTAGAGCATTACTTATTTCCAGAGACTCTAATTTTTTTTTTAATTTCAAGTGTTTAACATGTAATCAGTTTTCAACAGATAATTTCATCTTCATCATTTATTTAGAGCAGTTATATTTACATTTAACAATTATTGTTGGAGGGAGATTTTAGCATTGTTGGCATCTGAAAGTTTTACTAGTCTATATTTTACTATTTCGGAAAATGTGTTATTTCAATGACTACTGTAATCTGTTTCTTATAAAATTCATGTTTGACTTCCTCAATCAATTCTTTTGGGCTGTGAGTTTTTTGTAACTTATAGAGAAAGCCATTTTGTGATAACTATAAAACATTGTAGCTATTGGTGATTTTTTTAAATAGATCTTTATAATGTGAGAGGAATTGGTTGACTGTATAAATTGAAATAAGCTGAAAAATTATAAACATTTCCATTATCCCATAGGAATGCTTTCCTTAGTGGTAGAATACATATCATACAAAATTATTTAACATCGAATAGTTTTTTAAACTGCTTTGATTGCACAGCATTGATAATTGCCTTTTACTGCATGTTGCTTTAAATCAGGAACATTCAGGACTTCACATACTCAAGTTATATAAGCATTTAGAGGAGGAATGTGCAAATTGTCTTAAAAATCAAGCCTATACTTTGAGAAGTAAAATTGGTTAAGCCTCAGAGTTAAGAATCAGCATGACTTAGAAATTATATTTCTCAGGATTCTCCCAAAGACCTTGCTAATAAACATGCCAAACAAACTTAAGTTCATATGATTCAGGATTGATCCAAAAGTTAAAGTTAAAAGTCCACAATTTTGTATTTTGCTGAATATTAAATCAGTTAAAACATTCTTTAGTGTTTAATATTGAGTATTCTTTCTAATTGTTTCTACAACATATAATGTGACAAAAGTTTCTATTTTTTATATATCATATTCATTCAGCCATTCAAAATGAATGAAATAAGACAGGGTGGGAGGAGGTGATACTGAATTTTCATTCACAAATCTTTATGTAACTGGCCTGCAAGAACAAATGATTATACATAATTGGCTTTCTCAAAGTACTGATTAATAAGAACTATAAACCTGGAACTTCCTCAGTAAATTAAAGCTATTTGGCTGGTATGTTAAAAGTGATGTACTAGAGTCTATTAAACTGCTATAATCAGGTTATTTGGAACCTGAGCCCAGTCAAAGTTATCTACCTAAATTATCAGTCAAACCCTGGAATTCTCTAAATTTGGGATGCAAAGTATCATCAGCCATGGCCAGAAGAGAGCAAGTTCCAAATGGAAGACAACACAGCAAATGGAAGAAGAATTCAGGAGTATCTGTGTAGGAATCAGGTTAAGTCAAGAGTAGGAATTATACCAGCATACCAAGGGTAGAGGGAACTCCATGGGTATACATTTCTCCCAGCATCCTAGAAGACCAGAGATGTACTAGCATTGAAAAAAGAGAGAAAGAAGGCCTTACCTTGTAGTCTACCACTAGGTGAAATCTCTAGTTTCCCAGCAGAGTCTTGTTTTAAAATGTGTCCTATTCTTAGTAAAACTGGAAAGTTAACTTCTGTAACTGACCCTGAATTTTATAACAGATGTGTAAGTCACATTAAGTTTTGTGTGTGGAACACATAGCTATTTATGTATCATGAAGGTGATCATAGGTTTTTTTTTTTAAATCTTTTCATGATCTATGCTAAATATTTATTAGAGACAACTTCTAGTACTACTTATGATTCAGATATTTAACATGATTCATTTATTATTTGGCAGTCTAGTCAGTTCTATATTTTCCTTTGCAATCTAGTCAATTCTGTATTTTCCTTTGCAAAAGTAATTAACTTAGCTCTTAAGTCAGTACATAGAAAGTTCAATAAGGCACAAAATTCAATAAATAAAGCTACATTTTGGGAAAAAAACACCTTGGGGAGAAAGTATTATAGTCTTTCTTTTTCAGTATGACACTGGTTTAAACAAATATAGTATATCCATGTTAAGGACTATGATACATCTTTTAAAAAGATGTGAGAAAGAGCATACAGACTGATATATGAAAGCTCTAAAAGTATATTGTCTTTTAAAAAATCAGGATATGAAACAATCTTTCAGTAGTTTTCAGAGGGTGAAGGGCAAGCTGTCTACTAAACCAAAGACCCTAAAAAGAAAAGATGTCAGTGGAGAAGTAGTGTTGGTCCAAAGGCACAACTCAGCAACAAAGTCTCTGGGTGTTTATCAGCTTACAGAACACAGAGGAGGAAACAGTGCTTTTAAGAGATCTTCCTAACCTTCCCAGCCCAAGTGAGGTGGCCAAGTGATCTCCTTTTAGGAGATGCTGTCAGTCAAGTGGCTGACGTGATTGCCACAGCAGGTTGTCATAAAAGTAAGCAGATCTACCTCCACAGCCCGCCCTCCTCTTCCCCTGTTGTGACCCACATGGGGCAGTACCATGGCCAGGATGGGGGCAGACTGGGACCTGCCACAGAGGGAGGGTCTGGTGTATTCTGCCACGCTGTGCACTTTTCATTGCTTTGGCTTCATACATTCCTGTGTCTTGTGGAGAAGCCAGATGGACCCGATTTCTCTGGTGAGTTACCGTCAAACATGTGACCTGTGTTCTTTAGTTTCTTTCATTATATCCCTTTGAGATGCTGAAACATCAGCCCTGTACTTTAACAAATAGCACCTGGACTTTCTCATCTTGTTTCTTTCTGAAGCAATCGCAAAACACTTTAGTAAAAAAGATTTATGACAGCTCTTCTATTTTTTTCCGTTTTATATGTCTGCTAAATTCCATTTTTAAAACAGTTATGGAGAAAGCCACTGGTGGAATTGCAATGTCTAGAAATGTTAACTTCTCTGTAAAAATAAGGCCACTCAAATCTTGTTAAACTGATGTTGTATTCATTGTGCCTCTTAATGCTCACGTTCATTCCAAAGGACTTATAAAATGAAATCATCAAAAAGTTCCCAGCTGCACAAGTCTTTTGAAACTTTTCTATCGTAACAGAGTCTGTGTTACACATTACAAAAACACGCAAGGGGGCTTAAAGATAGTTTAACAAAAAGACTAGAAAGGGAGAATATCCAGGTGGTTTTTTAAGTGTGGAACATAATAAAATGGTGTTTGGAAAGTATTATGCCAAGATGTAATAACTAGAAAACAAGAAAGTCCATTTATAAGTTGAAGTGTAACTTTAAGTCATAAATAGAAGAAATGTTGAGAATGGGAAGGGGAGAAATAACATGAGCACTTATTAAATGTGAAACAAATAGACCAAAATCCTTTAGCTACGGAAGAGCAACAGGACAGTATATTTTGGACCCATCCTGAAGCTTTGTCCTGGGGCTTTGAGTTCTATATTATTTCAGTCTTCTCAGGGAAGGTAATCACTTGCATATTTAAAACAGAGAGCCCGATGCAGGAGATTGGTCACCCAGGGGGAAGGCAGAGCTGAAATGCCCAACTGCAGACTGGGACACAACCTGTAGATTAACACTGCCAGGAGGCCACGATTACCCCTGGACCAACCTGAGGAGTCAAAGGATGACGGTGATCACGGGGGAGCTGGAAATGTCTCAGCTATGGCCTCAGATGTTGCCAGGGACAGATAGGGAGCAGCAGAAATACTTGGCTTCTCCCTCTTGCCTCCCCCTATTTCCTGCGAGGGTCCTCACTGGCCATACCCAGCCTGGGGACCAGCCTGCAGGGCTCACCCTTCTTGCAGTGCAGAGCAAAGGAGGACTGAGGAATGGATCCCAGGGAAAATGGGCTTGGGCCCAGCACAAACGTTGTGTGCATTAGCAGAAGGACACTCTTCCTTCCTTATGTGCAGGTGAGAACGTCCCACTGGGAGGGACCCGCTTCACACCCTGTGATCACAGAACTCTCCTGCTGCACAGTTCCTTTGCTCAAAGCAAGTATGTTCAGCCCTGACTGTTCCTTGTGTCTTGACAGTATTGCTCTGCTGCATTACTTAAAGCAGTATTTCAGTTTGGCCATGCACATTTTTTAAAGGACCCATTTGACTTGTAGTCTGGGTGTCCTGCTGTAATGCATCCACTGGCCTTTGGGTAGAGCACGCTTTATAACAACATCAGAGGCAGGTTAAGTGGAAGTCCAGCTGGGCAGTTGTCCATGGCACCAACCTTTGAGGAGTACTAAGAGATCAATGGAGCATGAAAACATCTCTGGAAATGTCAGTATGTGGGGCAAAAAATACAACTAAGAAACAAAACAAAATAAAACAAAAAAACCAACTTGCATTCTTCAAAAATCCTCTAAAGAAGAAATGTATTTTATCTGGTTGAATTTTTTAATCCACTTGTAGACACTGCCTCTCCCCATTTCCCCAGTCAAAAGGCTGTTCTTTGTATTTGTTTGGAAACAAACAGAAAACTAAATCCAAACGGTAAAGGACCTCAGTTGGCTTATATAATTTAAAAAGAAGGCTCAGGGTAAACATCAGGCAAGTCTTGATCTACAGCCCAGTGATGTCCCCCAGTACCCTGCCTTCCCCTTGTTGGTATCATGGCTGTATTATGACCACCAGTGGCATGCCCACAAAGAGAGAGCGTTCTCTTCCCCGAACACCAGATCTTAAGGTCATCATTTATTGGCCAGGCCAGGGATTCTTTGGAAATACAATTTCCTTAAAAATGTTGGGTTTTATCCCATTCATCTGATATATAACCTAAGGTGTTTGAAATGTATATAGGAGGTGAGGGTGTTCAGGCCCAAGCTTATTTGCTTTTTTTTTTTTTTAAACGATTATTTATTTATTTATTTGACAGAGAGAGATCACAAGTAGGCACAGAGGCAGGCAGAGAGAGAGAGAGGCAGGCAGAAAGAGAGAAAGGGGAGGAAGCAGGCTCCCTGCTGAGCAGAGAGCCCGATGCGGGACTCGATCCCAGGACCCTGAGATCATGACCTGAGCCGAAGACAGCGGCTTAACCCACTGAGCCACCCAGGTGCCCCAGCTTATTTGCTTTTATAGGAAATTCCCACCTTCCTATTTTCTCTGGCACCAATTTCAGCTTGTGAAGGACAATTAAGCTTTTCTAACCTTGAAAAGCTTCAGATTATCAGGCCGCCAGACCCTATGGATAGTCAGGTCCATAGAACAGTATCTCCTGGCCAAGTCAGCAGAAGAAATCTCTTAACCATCATGGTAGAACTGCTTCTTGGTCAATTTAAATTCAAAAGGAAATATAAAAGGATAATAAATATTATAAACACTTTATTTTCACTCATCCATTCACTAATTCTTTGGTGTGAGGCCAAGGTCTTTTCTTCAAGTGTGGGTTTTTCTCATATAAACTTAATCCATAATGCATTGAGGCATCTAAGATTTACACTTTCTTTTTTAAGTAGAATGAGAATTCCACAAGAACCTTGTAAAGTATATGAGAGAAAAATCCTTTTAAATTTTACAATTTCCCCCAATTCTTACAGCTTGAGTGTAATTTTTAAGCAATTGACTTTTATCAAGTCATTCCAAAGTATTTAATTTAGTTTTCATAGGGAGAAAAAAAAGCCCATCTATTGTCATATTTATAGTTCATTGGTTTCTGTAATTCTATAATACTTAATTAAAGTATGTAATTGCAATAAGTGTAACTGGCATAAATAAGTTTAGGAAAAGAGACAAACTAGGTAGCCGTAAAACCCAATTTGTGGGAACAGCTCTGGTTGGTGGGTTAAGGTCAACACCCATAGCCACGAACATTCTGAGGACTACAGGCTTCTGTCAAGACATTTTATAGAAGAATGAATGTATTAATTGACCAAACAATCAGTTCATCAGAGGTTGGGTAACACAGCAACTATTATTTTATATTTCTTCTCTATTTTCAGAAAGGCTTACTTGCAGCCTAAGCTTGTATCATTCACATAAGACCTAACTCAAAGTTGGAATATATTGTCAAAAACTCCAAAATCCCGATTCATCCATCCATTCATTCATTCATTCATTCATTTAATATTTTTAATTTTTACTTTTTATTTATTTATTTTTTTTACCAGATATGTTACTGCTATAAGCCTTGTAGAAATGTGCCTAGAGTCCCAAAGTACAATAGGAAATATTTTAGCCTGGAATATATCTTCAAAGTCTCCAAAATCTCAATTCATTCATTCATTCATTCATTCATTCATTATTTTTAATTTTTAATTAATTATTTATTTATTTTTAGATTGATTTCTTTTCAGCGTAACAGAATTCACTGTTTTTTTTACAAGATATGTTACTGCTGTAGCCTTGTAGAAATGTCTCAGAGTCCCAAAGTACAATAGGAAATATTTTAGCCAGTTGCAGCATAAAAATGTTGCCAACTTCCCTGTTTGGGATAGATTGAATCATCCTCATTAACTTCCAGCCTACCTTCTCAGCTTCATTTTAGAAGCTGAGTGTAACATCCCATTTTATGATAAATTCTGTGTGAGTTATACTTTTAATTGCAAGTAATAGAAGAGACTTACTCAAATGGGTTAATCAGCAAAGAAGATATATTGGTTCATGTAAAAAAAAAAAAAAAAAAAAAACAACTCCAGAGGATGAAACTAATGTAACATTCTATGTTAACTGTGTTTTAGAAAAAAAAAAAAAGAAAGAAAGAAAACTCAGAGAATGAGCACATTTCAGGCAAATCTCAGAGATCCAGTATATAGTTGTGTAGATTGCCCACTGCTCAAAGCAGCATGGACAAGGAGGTAAGTGGGATCCGAGTTCAGCTTACCCACTCAGGCATGGAGCTGGATCTATTTGGAGAAGGGGGTGCCATTTTGTTTACATGAAGGAGCCTCTAATAGCAAAGCCATGCTCTTGCGGACCAAATTTGTTTTGTTTATCTACCCAGAGGTAATTTATGTTCTAATACTGGGAGCCTTGGAGGCTCAACAATGTCAGCCAAAAATTGGTTTATTTTTCCCTGTTATCCATTTTCTTACATCAGCAAGTGACATCCTTAGATTGGCTCTACTTGAGCTCACCAGATGAAGGCCAGCATCAGCCAAGTCATCCATTGTCTATATCAGTGGGAGAGTGAACTCCTCAGTCATTGAATATGTTAACCTCCATATTTGTTCAACCGGGGTCTTGTATCCATCACTAAGCCAATCACTGGGGCAGACATATTTAACATGTTGGCTAAAGGAGGATCTTTATCTGCCATTTTGATATTTTTCTTTTAAATGTCTTATGTCTCTTCTATTTCTCTATTTCTCCAGTAGTCCCTCTTTAATTTTAAATAAATTTTTTCTAGTATACCATTTTAATTTCCATGTAATTCTTTTAATAGACTTTTCCACTTAATTTCTTTTTGGTTTTCCTAGGGCTTACAATTCATATCTCAAGTTAAAGCAATCTAGCTCTGATTAATACCAGCTAATATACTTCTGTCTCTTCCCTCCGTCATGATATCGTTGTCATAGAAGTTAAGGTTTTATGTATTATAAACCCATCAACGGTTTTATTGCTTTATGTAGTCTTTAAATTTTTGACATAACTATAGATTTACAAGTGCTTATAAGAAATAGGGAAATTTTAGGTACCCTTTACACAATTTTCCTTTAAAACTATAGTCTGCATTTTTTAGGGATAAATGTCCAAGAATGCAATTGCTTGTTTGTATGGTAATTGCACATTTATTCTGTAAACTGCCGAACTGTCTTCCAAAACAATTGTACCATTTTACATTCCTATCAGCAATATATGGATAATCCTTTTTCTCTGTATCCTCACCAGTGTTTGATATTGTCACTCTCTTTTATTTTAGTCATTCTGATGGGTATGTAATGATATCTCATGTGGTTTTCATTTGTATTTGCATTGGCTAATGAGGTAAATTTTTTTCATTTATTTGTCCTTTATATGTCCTCTTGGGTGAAATATCACTTCATATCAATTGCCCACTTCATATTTGAATTGTTTGGGATTAAATTTCTTAATTTAAAAATTTAAATTTTTTAATAGACTTTATTTTTTAGAGGAGTTTTAGGTTCAAAATGAAATCAAGCTGAAAATACAGAGAGTTCTTCTATATTCCTTGCCGCTACACATGCCCAGGATCCCCCAGTATCAACATCTTCCAAAAGCGGGGTACATTTGTTACAATGAGTGAACCTACATTGATGCATCATAATTACCCAAAAGCCATAGACTACAAAGTCCAAGGTTCAGACCTGGTATTGTATATTCTATGGCTTTCAACAAATGTATGTGTAATGACATGTATGCACACTACGGTATCATACAAAGTAGTTTCAGTGTCCTAAAAGTCCTCGGTGCTCCCCCTACTCAACCCTTCCTCCCTGCTTACCATGGATTTTTTTTCTATTTTAACTCTCTCCATAGTTTTGCTTTTTCCAGAAAGTCATATAGTTGGGATCATACAGTATGTAGCCTTTTCATGTTTGTATCTTTCATTTAGTAATAAGCTGTTAAGTTTCCTCATGTCTTTTTATGGACTGATAACTTATTTCTTTATAGCACTGAATAGCATTCCATTGTCTGGGTGTATCACAGTTTGTTCATTTGCCTGCAGTTGTGAATTGAACTGCCATAAATACCTGTGTGAGGGTTTCTGTGTGACATTAGTTTTCAATTCATTTGGGTAAATACTGAAGAGTATGTTTGTTGGAGCATATGGTAGGAGTTTAGTTTTGTAAGAAACGCCCAACTGTCTTTCAAAGTGCCTCTGTCATTTTGCATTCCCATCAGCAGTGAATGAATGTTCTTGTTGCTCCATACCTTGCCAACGTCTGGTTTTCCTAGGGATTGGTGGTGTCAATGTTTTGAATGCCAATTATTCTAAGAGGTAGTTAGTAGTATCTCATTGTTGTTCTAATTTGCAGTTCCCTTATGACTTATTATAAGGAGCATTTTTTCATAGCTTATTTATCATCTCTGTATCTTCTTTGGTGAGGTGTCTGTTCAGGAATTTGCCCATTTTTTAAATCAGGTTTTTCAGTTTCAAGTTTCTTATACATTTTGAATAATAACCCATTACCAGATAAATCTTTTAAAATATTTTCTTCCAGCCAGTGGTTTATCTTCTCATTTTTTTTGTCAGTGTCTTTTGCAGAGCAGAAGTTTTTGATAAAGTTCAGCTTATGAATTATTTTCTAGGTGATGCCTTTGGTTGTTTTTAATTTTTTTACTGTTGAATTTTGAGAATTTTTTACACATTCAAGACACTAGTCGTTAGTTATGTGGCTTGCAAAAATCATCTCCCACTCTTGTAACTTTTTTTTATACTCTTAGTGGGGTCTTATATAGAGCAAACTTTTAAAATTTAAAATTAGAAATCTAATTTAAAATAAGAAATTTAAAATTAGAAAGTGAAATCCACTTTGCCCAATTTCATTTTAGGGGTCATGGTTTTGGTGTCAAGTCTAAGAACTCACCAGATAACTGATTATTATCCTATTTTTTTTCCTCTAAATGTGTATGTAGTTTCATATTTTACATTAAAGGCTGATCCATTTTGATCAGTGTGAAGTATAAGATTTAGGTCAAGGTTTTTTTTCTTTTTTTCTCTCTTTTTCTTTTCTTTGCCCATAATGTCCAGCTGTTCCAGCACCTTGTGTTAAAAAGCTTATCTTTCCTTAATTGAATTGCTTTTTAAATTTTCTCTAAAATTAGTTGTGCATATTTTTATAAGTCTATTTCTGAGTTCTTTATTTTATACCATAAGTTTATGTGTCTGTCCTTCCAAAACTACCATATAGTCTTGATTACCATAACTCTAAAATAAGTTTTAAACCAGGTAGAGTAATTATTAATGCTTTATTCTTCTTTTTCCAAAAAGAAATCAGTTGTTTAAGTTCCTTGACTTTCCTTATAAATTTTGTAATCATTTTGTCTACAGTTACAAAAAGTCTTGCTGGAATTTTGGAATGACTTGCATTAAACCTGTATCTCAATTTAAGAAAAAACTGACGTCTTTATTATGTTAAGTCTTGCAGTCTTGAACCTGGTATGTTTCTCTACTTTTAGATTATTTTTTATTTCTTTCATCAGTGTTATATAGTTTTTGGCATACCAATACTGAACCAGTTTTGAAAGATTTATACCTAAGTATCTAATATATTGACTCTAAATGGCATTAGAACCTTAATTATTGTGTTTACATGCTCATTGTTGGTATATAGAAATATTCATATTTCTTCTTTCTCTTTCATAATATTTCTCTTTCATAATATTTCTTCTTTCTCTTATAACCTGTGTCATTTATTAATTCCTTTGGTTGTTCTGGTTCTTTCATCGAATCCTTGGGATATTCTATGCAGACAGTCATGTCATCTGTAAATAGATACTGCTTTATTTTTTCCTTTTACATGTGTACATCTTTTGTTTCCTTTTTTTGTCTTACTACTGAATAAAACTGCCATCACTATGTTGAATGAATCACCAGAGCAGATATCCTCGCATGGTTCCAGATCTTAGAAGAAAAGATTCACTCTTTTATCATTAACTGTGATGTTAAATGAAGTTTTTATAACGTTCTTTATTGTTAGGATGTTCCCCCTCTCTTATTTTTCTGAGAGATTTTATTATAAATGGCTGTGGAATTTAATCAAATACTTTTTCTACATTAGTTGATATGATCATGTGAGTTTTCTATTTTAGTCTATTACTGTGGTGGTACATTGATTTGTGAAGATTGAACCAACCTTGCATCCTTGAAATAAATGCCACTTGGTCATGTGTACATGTATTTTTATATGTTGCTGAAATAATTAAAGATTTTTGTCTATAATCATGAGAGATACTCTTCTGTAGTATTTAATTGACTTTCTCTGGTTTTGATATCAAGGTATAATAAGAGATTAATACAGTGAATTGACAAGTGTTCCCTCTTTTTCTTTTTTTTTTTGGAAGAGATTTGTACCATTGGTATTAGTGTTTTACAGCATTTTTTAATGAAATGATCTGGTCCAGAGATTTCTTTCTTGACAGTTTTAAATTTTGAATTCCATTCTCTTAATAGTTATAAGGGATACTCAATTGTCTACTTTTTTTTTAGAGAGGGAGGGGTAGGGGCAAAGGGTGAGATAGAGAGATTCTTAAGCAGACTCCATGCCCAGCATGGAGCCTGAAGCTCAGTCTTAGAACCCTGAAATCATGACCTGAGCTGAAATCAAGAGTTGGATACTTGATTGACTGAGACACCCAGCTGTACCTCAATTGTCTATTTAATAATTGATGAATTGCATTTTTGGTTTTTGAAGAATTGATTTACCTAACTTGTCAAATTTACATATGTAAAATTATTCATAGTGTTCCTTTATTATCCTTTTGATGTCTGGAGGGCCTATGGTGATAGCTCCCTATTTCATTCCTCTCATTATTAACTCATGTCTTTACTCTTTTTTACCTTTCGTCAGTTTTATTGACCTTTTCAAAGATTACTATTGATCTTACTAAACTTTATTTGCTTTTCTTTATATATTTTTTGTTTCCAATTTTAGTGATTCCTCTTTAAACTTTATTATTTAAAAAAAAAACTATTATTTACCTCCTTGTATTTGCTTTGTGTTTCCTTTCCTCTTGTTTAGTTCTTAAAGCAAAATCTTAGATTATTAATTTGAGATTTTCCCTTTTTTCTAACATATGCATTAAGTGATACATATTTCCCTCTTGCACTGCTTCAGTTGCATCCCACATGTTTTGTTATATTCTATTTTTATTTTCATTCAGTTCAATGTATTTTCTTTAGTTTGTTTAGAAATGTGTTGTTTAGTCTTAAGTTTTTGGAGATTTTCTAGTTATCTTTTTGTTACTGATTTCTGTTTTGATTCTATTGTGATAAGAATATATTTTTATGATTTTAATTTTTTGAAATTTGTTTAAGTTTGTTTGGTAGCTCAGGATGTGATCTGTCTTGGTATATGTTTCATGGGTGCTTAAAAAGAGTGTGTATTCTGATATTTTTGGGTGTGAATACTCTAAAAATATGGATTATATCCTGGTGTTTGGTAGTATTTTCAGTTCTGTTACTTCTGTGTCTAGTTATTCTTTCAGTTGTTGGGAGAGGGACTTTGAAGTCTCCAACTGTAGTTGTGGAGTTGTCTACTTCTTCTTTCAGCTGTTTTAGTTTGACATCACCAGAGTCCTGTTTTTTAGGTCAGACATATTTTGGATTGTTTGGTGTTCTTGGTGCATTGATCTTTTTATCATTATGTAATATCCTTCTCTGTCTCTGCTAAAATTTTCTTTGCCCTGAAGTCTACTTTATCTGATATTAATTAAGCCACTCTTCTGTCATTCAATTAATATTTGTATTATATACGTTTTTCCATTCTTTCATTTTCATTCTACCTATATCATTACATGTACTGAAGTGAATTTTTGTTGACAGAATATAGTTAGGTCATGTTTTTTTTCAGTCCTCTCTGCTTTTTCTGGCCTTTCTGCAAGTTATTTGAACATGTTTTTTAATTTCATTTTAATTTATCTATAGGATTTTTGAGTGTATCTGTATGGGTTTTTAGTTGTCCTAGGTAATATGTTATATATACATAAGTTATCACAGTCTGCTGATGCCAACAATATACCAGTTCAAGTGAAATATAAAAACTCTTCACCTCCCTTACATCTATTTACTTTTAAAATAATTTCATTTTCTTATGTATTTTCTATATACATTTTCTTTTTATTTTTTATTCTATATACATTTAGAAACACATGAGAGAATGGTATAATTTTTGTTTTAAACACTAAATATGATTTAGAGAACTCAATAAGAAAAGCCTATTTATATATCTACACCTTTGCTTACTGTGTTTTTTCTTTCTTCCCGATGATTCAAAGTTCTTTAAGTGTTTCATTCTAATTAGAGAAATTTCTTTAGCTACATTTTTTTAGATTAACTCTCCTGTGACAAATTCTCTTAGTTTTCTTTAATTTGAAAACACCTTGGTTTCCCCCTTAATTCCTGAACTATATTTTTGCTCGTATAAGATCTGAGTTGAGAGTACTTTTCTTTCAACACTTGGAAAATATTTATCATTTCCTTCTGGCCTCATAGTTTCTGATGAGAAATGTATTGTTGCTGTAATCAGATGCCCACCTGTAAGTAATGTTTTGTTTTCCTCTGATTGCCTTCAAGATATATATATATACATATATATATATATATATATATATATATATTTATCTTTAGTTATATATATATATATATGTCTTTAGTTTTATATATATATATTTGTCTTTAGTTTTCATCTTAGCATTGATTTCTGTGCCTGTTCCCTGTTTATGGTTTGCTTAGCTCTTGAACTATGTCTCTTAACGAATTTGGGGAGCTTGAGCCATTATTTGTTTGAATACTCTTTTTTTTTGAGATATTATTTATTTATTGGACAGACAGAGATCACAAGTAGGCAGAGAGGCAGGCAGAGAGAGAGGAGGAATCAGGCTCCCTGCTGAGCAGAGAGCCCAATGCGGGGCTAGGCAGAGACTTTAACCCACTGAGCCACCCAAGCACCCCAAGTCTGAGTACTTTTAAAATTGCACCTTCTTTTTCTTCTCTGGAATTCCAATAACTTATATTTAGATCTGTTGTTCCAAAATCTCTGAAGAGTTTTTCATTTTTTCCATACTACTTTCTCTGTTGTTTAGATTGGTTAATTTTTGTTTTATCATCCCCTTTGCTGATTCTTTTCTCTGTCCCTCCATTTGATTGTTGAATTTATCAACACTGACCTTTATATTTTTGGTTATATTTTATTTCTCTTATTTCAGTTCAATTTTTCTCTGTATATCCTGTCACATTTCTGTGACTTTTTATTTCCTTTCTTGGATTTTGTATTTTTTGTTTCCAGAATGTTTGTATTTGCTGTCAAAGCATTTTTATCATGACAACATTTCTAGCATCTCTTTCAGTGTTGTCACCTGTTGATTGTGTTTTTTCCATTATGTTTGAGACCTTCTTGGTTCTTGGTATTGTGATTTTTTAAATTAAAACTTGGACATTTAATATAAAAGACATTCTGGATCTTCTTTAAACCTTCTATTTTAATTGGTTTTCTCTGACACCACCTGGCAGAGAATGGGGTAGCACTACCTCATTATGGTTAAGTGTAGGTGGAAATCCCAGATTTCCCATGCAGTCTCCATTGTCCCCAATGAGTTATTCCTGGATAATGCTGTGTGGTGGGAATTCTAGTTCCCACTTGGTGTCCACAGATACAACTGGGGGGTGGCCTTGTTTACACTAAAAAATGGTGAAAATCCTAGCTCTCCACTAGCCTCCTCTGACCATATCCCAGCCGGGAGGGAAAAGAATGTTATGTTACTTCCCACTAGGGGGTGGAAGTTCAGGCTTCACACATTATCCACACTTGATACCACCTGGGCTTCATTACTGGCTGATGGAAAAGAAAGTCCTGGACCACCACTCAGCCTTTTCTTTTCCTTTCTTCTTCTTAATTTAATTTTATTTTTCAGTGTTCCAAGATTCATTGTTTATGCACCACATCCCATGCTCCATGCAATACATGCCCTCCTTAAAACCCACCACCAGGCTCACCCATTCCTCCACCCCACTCCCAATTCCCCCAATTCACTTTTCCTTTCTTTCTCCTAATGTCCTCCATGTTATTCCTTATGCTCCACAAGTAAGTGAAACTATATGATAATTGATTCTCTTTGCTTGACTTATTATCACTCAGCATAATCTCCTCCAGTCCCATCCATGTTGATAAAAAAAGTTGGGTAGTTGGGTATTCATCATTTCTGATGGAGGCATAATACTCCATTGTATATATGGACCATATCTTTATCCATTCATCTGTTGAAGGGCATCTTGGCTCTTTCCACAGGTTGGTGATTGTGGCCATTGCTGCTATGAATATTGGGGCACAGAAGGCCCTTCTTTTCACTACATCTGTATCTTTGTGTTAAATACCCAGTAGTGTAATTGCAGGGTCATAGGGTAATGCAATTTTTAGTTTCTTAAGGAATCTCCACATTGTTTTCCAAAGTGGCTGTACCAACTTGCATTCCCACTAACAGTGTAAGAGGATTCCCCTTTCTCCACATCCTCTCCAACACTTGTTGTTTACTGTCTTGTTAATTTTGGCCATTCTAACTGATGTAAGGTGGTATCTCAATGTGGTTTTGATTTGAATCTCCCTGATGGCTAATAATGATGAACATTTTTTCATGTGTCTGTTAGCCATTTGGATGTCTTCTTTGGAGAAGTGTCTGTTCATGTCTTCTGCCCATTTTTGACATAATTATCTATTTTTTGAGTGTTGAGTTTGAAGAGTTCTTTATAGATCTTGGATATCAGCCCATTGTCTGTAGTGTCATTTGCAAATATCTTCTCCCATTCTGTGGGTTGCCTCTTTGTTTTGTTGACTGTTTCCTTTGCTATGCAGAAGCTTTTGATCTTGATGAAGTCCCAAAAGTTCATTTTCACATTTGTTTCCTTTGTCTTTAGCGACATGTCTTGAAAGAAGTTGCTGTGGCCATGTCGAAGAGGTTACTGCCTGTGTTCTCCTCCAGGATTTTGATAGATTCCTGCCTCATGTTGAGGTCTTTTATCTATTTCGAGTTTATCTTTGTGTATGGTATAAGAGAATGGTCGAGTTTCATTCTTCTACACATAACTGTCCAATTTTCCCAGCACTATTTATTGAAGAGACTATTTTTTTTCCACTGGATATTTTTTCCCTGCTTTGTTGAAGATTATTTGACCATAGAGTTGTAGTTCCATATCTGGGCTCACTACTCTGTTCCACTGGTCTATGTGTCTGTTTTTGTGCCAGTACCACGTTGTCTTGATGATCAGAGCTTTGTAATAAAGCTTGAAATCAGGCAACGTGATGCCCCTAGTTTTTATCTTCTTAAACATTTCCTTAGCAATTCGGGGTCTCTTCTGGTTCCATACAAATTTTAGGATTGTTTGTTCTAGCTCTTTGAAAAATGCCAGTGGAATTTTGATTGGGATGGCATTGAAAGTACAGATTGTTCTAGACAGTATAGACATTTTAACAATGTTTATTTTTCCAATCCATGAGCATGGAATGTTTTTCCATCTTTTTGTGTTTTCTTCAATTTCTTTCATGACTGTTCTATAGTTCCTTGAGTATAGATCCTTTACCTCTTTGGTTAGGTTTATTCCAATTTGTCTTATGGTTCTTGGTGCTATAGTAAATGGAATCAATTCTCTAATTTCCCTTTCTATATTTTCACTGTTAGTGTATAAGAAAGCAACTGATTTCTGTGCATTCATTTTGTATCCTGCCACATAACTGAATTGCTATATGAATTCTAGTAGTTTGGGGGTGGCGTCTTTTGGGTTTTCCACATAAAGTATCATGTCATCTGTGAAGAGAGAGGTTTGACTTCTTCTTTGCCAATTTGAACACATTTTATTTCTTTTTGTTGCTAGGACTTCTAGTACTCTCTTGAACAACAGTGGCAAGAGTGGGCATCCTTATCGTGTTCCTGATCTCAAAGGGAAGGCTGTGAGCTTTTCCCCACTGAGAATGATATTCGTTATGGGTTTTTCATAGATAGATTTTGTGAAGTTGAGGAATGTTCCCTCTATCCCTACTTTGAAGAGTCTTAATCAGGAATGGATGCTGTATTTTGTCAAATGCTTTTTCTGCATCAACTGAGAGGCCCATGTGGTTCTTCTCTCTTTTCTTATTGATTTGTTCTATCACATTGATTGATATGTGAATGTTGAACCACCCTTGCATCCCAGGGATAAACCCCACCTGGTCATATGGATAATCTTTTTAATGTACTGTTGGATCCTATTAGCTCGGATCTTGTTGAAAGCCTTGGCATCCATATTCATCAGGAATATTGGTCTGAAATTCTCCTTTTTGATGAGGTCTTTGCCTTGTTTGGGGATCAGGGTAATGCTGTCTTCATAGAAAGACTCTGGAAGTTTTCCTTCTGTTTCTATTTTTTGAAACAACTTCAGGAGAATAGGTATTATTTCTTCTTTGAAGATTTGGTAGAATTCCCCAGGGAATCCGTCAAATCCTGGACTCTTTTGGGATGTTTTTGATCACTGCTTCAGTCTCATTACTAGATATTGGTCTATTCAGGTTGTCAGTTTCTTCCTGTTTCAGTCTTGGAAGTTTATACGTTTCCAGGAATGCGTCCATTTCTTCTAGGTTGCTTAATTTATTGGCATATAACTGTTGATAATAATTTCTGATGATTGTTTCTATTTCCTTGGTGTTAGTAGTGATCTCTCCTCTTTTATTCATAATTTTATTAATTTGAGTCCTCTTTTCTTTTTGGTTAGTTTTGGCCAGTGGTTTATCAATCTTATTGATTCTTTTAAAGAACCAGCTTCAGTTTTGTCGATGTGTTCTACTATATCTCTGGTTTCTAACTCTTTGATCTCTGCTCTAATCTTGATTATTTCCCTTCTTGTGTATGGGGTTGGCTTAATTTGTTGTTGATTTTCCAGTTCATTAAGGTGTTAAGAGAGTTGGTGTATTTGGGATTTTTCCAGGTTTTTTGAAGGAGGCTTGAATGGTATGTATTCCCCCCTTAGGACTGTCTTTGTCATACCCCATAGGTTTTGGACCGCTGTGTCTTCTTTCTCATTGGTTTCCATGAATTATTTAAGTTATTCTTTGATTTCCTGGGTAGGCCAAACATTCTTGAGCAGAATGGTCTTTAGCTTCCAAGTGTTTGAATTCCTCCCCAAACTTTTCTTGTGGTTGAGTTCCAGTTTCGAAGCATTGTGGTCTGAGAATATGCAGGGAATAATCTCAGTCTTTTGGTATCAGTTGAGCCCTGATTTGTGACCCAGCATGTGTTCTACTCTGGAGAAAGTTTTATGTGCACTCAAGAAGAATGGTTATTCTGTTGTTTTAGGGTGGAATGTTCTGTATACATCTATGAGGTCTATCTGGTCCAATGTGTCATTCAAAGCTCTTGTTTCTTTATTGATTTTCTGCTTGGATGATCTGTCTGTTACTGAGAGTGGCATGTTCAGATCCCCTACAATTAATGTGGTCATATCAATATGGCTTTATTTTGATTAACAACAGTTGGCTTATGTAGTTGGTTTCTCCCATATTGGGGGCATAAATATTTAAATTGTTAGATCTTCTTGGTGGATAGACCTTTTTAAGAATGATGTAGTGTGCTTCTGTATCTCTGACTACAGTCTTAAGCTTAAAATCCAATTTGTCTGATATGAGAATCACTACCCCAGCTTTCTTTGGAGTCCTGTTGGCATGAAAGATGGTTCTCCATCCCTTCACTTTCAGTCTGGATGTATCTTTAGGTTCCAAATTTGTCTCTTGTAGACAGCACGTGGACAGGTCCTGTCATTTTATCCAGTCTGCAACCCTGTGCCATTTTATGGGAGCATTTAAACCATTCATGTTGAGAGTGATTATTGAAAGATACGTTTTTATTGACATCATGTTGCCTGTGAAGTCCTTGTTTCTATAGATTACCTCTGTAAATTTCTGGTCTCTGTTACTCTTGGGTTCTTTCTTCTTTTGTAGACCACCCCCCCCCCCTTAATATTTCTTGTAGTGCCAGCTTGGTGGTCACATACCCTTTTAAACTTTGCCAGTCTTGGAAGCTTTTTATCTTTCCATTCATTTTGAATGTCAGTCTTGCTGGATAAAGTATTCTTGGCTGCATATTCTTCTCATTTAGTGCCCTGAATATGTCTTTCCAGCCTTTTCTGGCTTGGTAGGTTTCTGTGGACAGGTGTGATGTTATTCTGATGGTCCTTCCCCTTTACTTAAAGAATCTCTTTCCCCTAGCCCTTAAGACATCCTGTCTGAAATGATGATTTGTGAATTTCACAATTAAGTGTTTGGATGTCTTTCTAGACATTGATCTTGGGGGTGTCCTTTCTGCCTCTAGGACATGAAAACTTGTTCCATTCCCCAGATTAGGGAATTTTTCATCCAGAATTTGTTCAACTATATTTTCTAGTCTTCTCTCTTTCTCCACCCTCCCGGAGATCCCAATAATTCTTGATGTTGGAATATTTCATGGTGTCATTCATTTTCCTAATTCTGTTTTCATGGTTTCTAAGCTGTTTGTTCCAGTACTCCTCCTGATCTTTCTTTTCTATCAGTTTGTTTTCTAGATCACTATTCTATTTCTGCCTCAGTTACCCTAGCTGTTCGAGTATATTTAGATTAGATTGGATCTCATTGATAGCACTTTTAACTTTTTCTCAGGCAGCTTTTATTTCTGCCCTAATCGATTCCATGTTGTCATTAATGGTTTTCTCCAACTCAACCATTGCCTCAATAATTGTAACCCTGAATTCCCTTTCCAACATGCTGTTTATGTCCATACCCAATAGTTATGTGGCAGAGGGCACAGTTTCTGAATTTTTCCTCTGTTGGGTGTTCCTCCTTCTAGTCATTTTGGTGAGAGGTGTTTGAGGGGATGTATAGCTGAATATATCAACAATTATCCAGGCAAGGTGCACCCTGAAAGTTTCAGAGCAATCAGAAGTCACCACCAAAAAGAAAAAAAAAGAGAAAAAAGAGAGAAAAAGAAAAAAAAAAAAGAGAAAACACAGCCAAAATGAGCTCCAAAAGTAAGATTTATAAGGTACATAAACAAAAATGAACAAACAAAAAGACTGACAAAAATAAGAGACAAGAAAAAAAAAAACGAAAAACCCAGCCAAAATGAACCCCAAGAATAAATAAGATTTATATAATACCAGAATAAAAACAAACACACAGAAATACTAACAGAAGAATAAGATGGGAGTATGTGGTTATAAATCCTCAGTGTGGGTGAGGAAGGTTATTTCAGTTCTTCCTGGGTGTATCTTGTCATCTTTGTTAAAGGACTCAACTTTCCAGAGATACAGGGAAATTAAAACTGGTTTATATATAGGGGTAGTATTGACTAGGGAAAAAGGATTACCTTGAAGCTTATATCTATCTCTCTCTCTCTTTCTCTCTCTCTCTCTCTCTCTATATATATATATATATATATAGGAAAAGAAAAAGAAACTGGGTGTATGTATTTAAAAAGTTCAAGTTAAAAAGTTATTATGGAATATCTTGTATTAAAGCTCTAGTTGTAATGGTAAGTAGGTTAAAAAATTAAAAGAACAAGAATCATGAGAATGAATTAGAAAAAGAAAAAGAAAGAAAAGTTGTATCTATGAAATATACTGGTTTGGGGGCAATACCAGGATATTAACATATTGTTTTTCCCTCATGTTGGGGTTTTACAGTTTTGTGGGACCTCATGGTGGTTGTCCTCTTGTTCTTTTGACTTTCTTCTGGGGGAGGGACCTGCCGTATTGTTTTTCAGTCAGTCCTGCTTGGGCTGAGTCGTCCTACCCGCTATCAAGGGGCTTGGCTCTGTGGAAACCAGTTTTTCAGGCTTTTGTTCTCTAGACGTTTTTGATCTTTGGCAGCATTTTATGGTTTTTTGGCGGTTTAATGGAAAGTAAACTGTCCATACGCAGACCTAAGCCTCAGAGAGAAGCCTTGGTCTGCTCCCCATCCCTGGGTGGTCCAGAACATAGAGACTCCCCCTCTGCAAAACTCCACTAACACCATAGCCTCCCACAGGCAGTGCACACCCCCAGCCACTATCCCAATGGTTGCCAGAGGTCCCCGCTTGTCTCTGTACCCCCATGCCACTAAAACTGCAAGTGATATTGGTCCAGGAGAACCTGAACCCAAGTGGCTGCCATTGCTGAGACTGCTGTCTGGGGTCCATGCCCACACTGGGTGCGCTCATCCCAGGTAGAGGTGCAGGTCGCAGAAGGCTGTGGGCCAAAGGACCCCAACCGGAGTTCACACCAGACTCTCTCAGACACCGGCAGGAGTGCCCCAGCCCAAGTGGTGGTGCAAGGAGGGGAAAGCCAGAGCTCAGGGACCATGGACTGGAGGCCCTGCTGGACTCTCTCTGGCATGGGTGGTTGTCAGTGGCGACCATCCTGGGACCGTGGGCTTAGGTCCATACCCATGACTGCCCAATTCCACCAGTTGCCCCTTGAGATCTTTTGCTGTTTTTGAGTGCTTTTAACCAGACTCCCAAGTTTATGCTGGTCCCTAACCACAGGGCATTTTCATATTGGGGTATTACTTTCCAATGTGTTACTTCTGGTGGCTCCCTCCCCTTTCTGTTTATCCTCTGATATCAGTCTGAGTGTTCCAACACCACTTTACCTCTCCACTGGTGTCATCTTAGAGATCCAGAAGTGTATAATCTTATATCTCAGGCCGATTTCATGGGTGTTCAGAGTGTTCTGGTAGATATTTATCTCACTTTCGGGGACCAGTTGAAACAGGGTCTCCTACTTCTCCGCCATCTTGCCCCTCCTCACTACTTAACCTTTTCTGACAACACCTTGGCAGGAGTGTTGGGGCACTCAGCCTTCTGAGTATAGAAGTCAGGACCCCTCACTTGAACTATGTTGGTATGGGTGGGAGTGGAGCCATAGTTTTTTCGATGGTGTTTAGCTGGAGTAAAGTGGTTATCATCTAAAAAGTTTCTATCTTGCTAGGCTTCTCCAATCCTGTTATGTCGGCAGTTGAGAGCAGGCTTAGGTTGAGGCTTTTTTTTTTTTTTTTTTTTTGCCTTTGCTTATTGATGTTTCTGGATTGCTAGATTCTTCAGCTTCAAGTGTTGGATATATGAGGCAAAAAAGGAAAACCAAGGCTCTCACCACTTTGTCATATCAATTTGGATCATTTTTTATTTCTTCTTCTCATCTGATTGCTGTGGCTAGGATTTCCAGTACTATGTGGAATGAAAGTGGTGAGAGTGGGCACCCTTGTCTTGTTCCTCATCTTAGAGGAACAGCTTTCCCCTTTTGAGACATTGAAAATGCAATGTAAGGTAAGGTGCCAGTATGGAGCAGCACCTCGTGGGGTCAGATCTCCATCCTCCAAGACATGAAGTGCTGTTTTCTCTAACTAGCTGGAGCCAAAAGCAGAGTGAGCAACACTCTTCTGAGCTGGGCTGCACATCATTTAGAACCATGCTATTAAACTGAACTCTGTTATTCTCATTGTCTTTTAAAAAGATAACATTATCTGCAACATTGAATAAGAGCCAAGTTAGAAAGCAAGTTCTGACATTAATTGACTGTGAATATTCAAGGCTTTTTTCCTGATCGTCTATTACTTGTTTGCTTTCTCATTAAAGGGATCATTAAAGTCTTCCTTCCAGAATATTAGAATGGTTATAAAGTTAAATATAGAATAAAATTAGCTTTACCCCCATCATTATGACTAAAGCTCCAAAGTACCAAGACTCTACAGCAATGACTTGGAGATTTTTGCCTTTTGTACTGTATTCAGTCTTGATATCCAGTAACAGGACATCTAAACCAGTGGTTCTCAATGAGGCAGTACTCATAATACAGAAGTATTATAAAAGTATTTCATTTTCAAAATGATACAAAGGGACATCATTGACATTAATGATGAGGACCAAGAATGTCAGATGTCCTTGTTTCTTGATGTAGGCCTGTGTTGCTGTGAACATTCCTCTCAAAACTGCTTTTGCTGAATCTGTTAGATGTTGGAACATTGTCTTTGCATTTTCAATGTCTCAAGGTATTTTTTAATTTCCTCTTTGACTTCTTTGTTGACCCAGTGGTTGTTTAGTAACATATTTTTAGCCTTTATGTGTTTGTATTTTTTTTCCTCTTCATTGATTTTTAGTTTCGTATCATTGTGCTCAGAAAAGATGATGAACTTTCTTGAATTTATTGAGACACTGAGACATTTTGTTTTGTAAGTGGAGTGTTAAAGTTTCCTACTATGATTGTATTACTGTCAATTTCCCTTTTTATATCTCTTCATAGTTATTTTATATATTCAGGTGCCCCCATGATGGTGCATAGATATTTACAATCCTTATGTTTCTTGTTCGATATCTTTATCATTATGTAACATTCTTCTTTGTCTTGTCACAGTCTTTGTTTTAAAGTCTGTTTTGTCTGAATTGGTATCACTACCCCAGCTTTCTTTTTGTTTCCATTGCATATAGTACCTTTTTCCATCCCTTGACTTTCAGTGTGTGTTTATCTTTAGGTCTGAAGTTAGTCTCTTATAGGCAGCCTATAGATAGGTTTTGTTTGTTTGTCTGTTGTTTTTTCTTCTTTACCTGTTCAGTTACCCTAGATCTTTGATCAGAACATTTAGTTCATGTATATGTAAAGGAATTACTGATAGGTATGTACTTATTGCCATTTTGTTCATTGTTTTCTGGTTGTTTTTTTTATTACCTCTTCTCTTGCTATTCTCCATTGTTAATTTGATGACTTTCTTATTGTTATGTTTCAATTCTTTTCTGTTTATTTTTCGTATATCTAGTATAGGGTTTTTTTTGTAGTTAACATGAGGTTCATATATAACAACTTATGTGTGTAACAGTTTATATTGACAGTCACTTAAGTTTGAACACATTCTAAAAGCAGTATGTTTTTATTCCCCACCCCATTTTGTTTTGACGTCATATTCTACATATTTTTGATTTTGTATATTCCTTAATGCATTATTATATATGTAGTTCATTTTACTACTGTTGTCTCTTAATGTTCATAGTAACTTTATAAGTAGTTGATTCATTTACCTTTACTGTTAGTTTTTTTAAGTGGGATTTAAAAAAAAAATTTTTTTATTTCCAATTATGGCCTTTCCCCCCCACCACTTAAAGAAGTCCCTTAACAGTTCTAGAAAGTTCAGTGTAGTGGTACCTTTTATTTTGTTGGGAAAACTATCTCTCCTTGAGTTGTGAATGATAATCTTGCCAAGAAGAATATTTGTGGTTGTAGGTTTTTTTCCTTTCAGCACTTTGAATATATAATTCCAGTCCTTCAAGCCTACAACCTTTCTGCTGAAAATATAGATTTTGCCTTATAGATTTTGCCTTATACTGCTGCTTTTGAGTTTCTGTTTTTAATTTTTGACATTTTAGTTATTTGTGCCTTGGTGTGGACCTCTTTATTTTCATCTTGTTTGGGACTCTCTTCTTCCTGGACTTGGATGTCCGTTTCCTTTCTTAGGTAATGGAGGTTTTCTGCCTCTTTCTGTCTTTTTCTTCTGGGACTCCTGTAATGGAGTCCCAGATATCCTGCTTGATATTGTTCTAGAGGTCCCTTAAACTATTCTCACTTTTTAAAAAGATTTATTTATTTTTGAGAGAGAGAGAGAGTGTGTGTGTGTGTGTGAGCAAGGGAAGGGGCAGAAGAAGAAGGAGACAAGCTGACTCCCTGCTGAGTGCAGAGCCTGATGTGGGGCTCAACCACATAAACATGAGATCATGACCTGAGCTGAAATGAAGAGCCGGGTGCTCAGCCAGATGAGCTACCCAGGAGCCCCAACAATCCTCATTTTTAAAATTCTTTTTTCTTTCATCTTTCAGCGTGGCTGATTTCCATTACCCTGTCTTCCAGATTGCAGATCCATTCTTCCACATTTTCTAACCTGTTTTTGATTCCCTATAGTGTCTTTTTCATTTCAGTTACTGTATTCTTTAGCTCTGATTGGGCCTTTTTATGTTTTTTTAATCTGTTGTTGAAGTTCTCACTGGGTTTATCTATTCTCCTGAGTTTGGTGAGCATCTTATTATTTTGTACTCTTTGTCAGACTTATTGCTTATCTATTTCATTTAAATCTTTTTCTGAGGTTTTTGTGTGTTCTTTCATTTGCAACACATTCCTGACTCCTCATTTGGCTGATTCTATGTGTTAATAAGTAAGCCAGCTATATCTCTTGGTCTTGAGTGAGTGGCCATATGTGGGGCCCAGAAGCACAATATCCTCTAGCCACTAGAACAAGACCCTCCAGGTATACCCTCTGCCTCTGTGTGTAGGCTCTGTGTGCTCTCCTGTTGTGGATGGGCCTCTACTGCTGCAAGCATGCTGGTGTGTGGGGCTGGCCCCCAGCCTGCCTGGTTTGTGTTGCTCACCCATGACTGTCACAAGCACAGTGGTGTGCAGGACTGGTTCCCCTACCCTACTCCAGGGCAAGAGCCATTTTGGAGTGGCACATGTCCAGTTGAGGCTATCTGTTGTGTGTGGCAGGATGAAAGCTGTTTTCAGAGCTGTTGGTCCCAGCTGAGGCCTCCTACTTGAATGTGGCAGGTTAGGAGTCACTATGGGAGGGCACCTACAGGAGCGGGCAGGTTGGGCTTGGCAGATCTGCAGGGGAATTCCAGGGCAGGGTGAGTGATACTAGTAAGGCAGATGGAGAGTATCAGAACTAGTACCTGCCAGGAGCACCTGGGTGGCTTAGTAGGTTGAGCATCTGCCTTTGGCTCATGTCATGATCCCAGGGTCCTGGAATTGAGCCCTGAGTTGGGATCCCTGCTGGGTAGGGAGCCTCCTTCTCCCTCGGTCCTTTCCCTTCCTTGTGTGCATGTTCTCTCTTTTTTTCTCTCTCTCTCAGAAAATAAAATAAAATAAGCTAGTACCTGCCAGCAATGGGTCAACTAGGCAGAATGAAGTTAAGAAAAATGGCAGCTGCCAGTGTTCCTAAACCTGGAGAGCGTCTCTACAGATTTCTGTCCCTTTGGCACATGGTGTAAAATCAGTCAATAGGTCTCCGTCTTGTATAGCTCAAGTATTTTTCAAACGGCTGTCTTCATGCTGAGTCTCAGAGCAAGTGAGTTTGTGCATGGGCCCTTTAGGAGTGGAGCCTCGATTTTCTTTAGTTTTCTAGCTCTCCCAGAATTAAGCCCCACTGATTTTCAAAGCCAGACATTTTGGCAGCTTGTCTTCCTGGTGAAAGTCCCCAGGACAGGTGGTGTTCATTGTGGGGCCTGAAACATCACAATAGTGGATTGTCATGTTGGGGGTGTTGGTCCCAATCAAACCATGTCTCTGCCTTTCCGACCCTTCTCAGTGTGTCTTTTTCTTTGTATATTTAACTGTGGAAAAAGCATTCTGCTGTCTTCACGTTGTTCTTAGAGATAGTTGCTCTGTATGTGGTTGCAGCCTTGGGGTGTATGTGGGAGGAGGTGAGCTCAGGATCTTTCCAGGATCTTTTTCCACTTCTCTATCTGATCAGGATCTTCTCTTGGTCATTTTACAGTCTGGCTATGATAATGTCCAGATATGGATCCCTGAGTTAATCTTACTTAGAGCTTGTTGAGCTTCTTGGATTTTTATTTTTTCATCAGATTTGGAACTTTAGAATATTCTTTCTGTCTCTTTCTCCAGTTCTTCTCAGTCCCCCTTTGTACTCATGCATCCTTGGTTATATTTTTTAGGACTCTGAAGCTCTGTTTATTTTTTCTTTTTTCTATCTGTTCTTTAGACTGGATAATCTCAACTGACCTTCTAGTTTGCTGATTCCTTCTTCTGTCAGCTCAAGTCTGCTGTTGACATCTTCTTGTGAATTTTTAACTTCAGCTATTGTTCTTTTTGGTACTTCACGAATTTCTATTATGTTCTTTTTTTAATAATTTCATAATTTCTGTCTCTTTAGTGGTCTTCTCTATTTGGTGAGATGTTCTTTAGTTCTTTAGATGTAGTTTTCTATAGTTCTCTGAACATATTTATGACAGTTTATTTAAAATTTTTGTCAGTTGGGTCCAATTTCTGGGCTTTGTCAGAGAAGGTTTCTACTAATTGCCTTTTGCATTTGTGTGGGAGGGAGAGGCATACTTTTATATTGTAATTTTTTGTTGTTGAAAATTGGACATTTAAAATAACAAAACATAGAGTCTCTGGAGATCAGATTCCCCATCCCCTCTCCAGGGTTTATTGTTGCTGTTTATTATTATTGTTGCTAGTTTTTATTTAGTGACTTTCCTTGACTAATTCTATTAAAATCTGTATTTTTTTTGTTGCATGTAACAAATGAAGTCTCTGTTCAGTTATCTTAATGTGCAGCAAATGACTGAACAGAGATTTCCTTAAATACCTTGAACTGCTAGGTCTGTCCTTTCCTGAGGGGGGTCTGTGTGTGGGGTAAGTTATCCATGCTATAGCATGCACGTTTTAACTATGCCTTACTCTTCCTTCCTGCTTGTGCAGTGCCTCCAGGTCAGCCAGAGGTGAAAGGTTAGGTCACCTCAGGCTTTTCCTGAGTATGTGCACAGCCCTGCACACGAATATGTCCTTCTAGAATTCCAGCAATCTCAGAGCTTTTCAAAGTCCCCTGTGAACATCTCATTTCCCAGTTTTTCCTTTTGAATTTTTGGTAACCTCTAATTAGCCCCAAATGGTATTGCTGCCTTAGGCAGTTGTTATGTTAAATAACCACCACTGATTGTATTCTACAGATGCCCTGGTGATAGGGCTGTTCACATTGAGTAAGCCCTCAATCAAGTTAAATAAAGACAAGATCCAGGAGCTATCAGGCACGTCAAAGAGTGACAATCATCGGTGAATTGGGCTTTAGGAGAGCTCCACTCCCATCCTGTGCCCTCTCCTGGGGCTGCTAGGCTGCTGGTTTTCACTGTGATGGTGCAGCTGTTGACTTTGAGTTAAGGAGGAGCTGGGGCAAGGGTGATGGGGATGGGGTTGTTGGGTCCCCCAATAATGGGTCCATGGTCAAAAGAGCGAAACTGATACCAAGCAAAGGCTTTATTTCGTGCTAAGCATCAAGAATCAAACCGACTGTCAAATAGACGGGTTGGGGCCACCACTTACAAAGAGGGGCGACCTCTCTCTTCTTTACATACTAGCTTTTAAGGGCAAAGGCCATGTGGTTGGGCCTGGCCATGCACAGGTGACCAATGAGATTGTAACACAGAGAAAGCTGCACCATCTTGCTGGGTCACACATAAGTGAGCAATTGAATTACAGTTTACCCTATAGTAGATATTTGAACTAGCCTATCATGTTGGCCAGAATTGGCACCCAAAGGGCACCCAAAGGGCGGGGCCTATACTCCTTGGTAGCTAGGAGACAGTATGCGTTCCCACTGATTGAATACCTCCACCTGGCCTGACCCACCCTTGTATTTGGGCTTTGTTACCTGGGACTGGTTTCTGGGACTTGTTTTTAAGTAAGTTCCCTGAAGGGAGGGGGGCAGGGTCAGGATGGAGCTGCTCTGGCTAAATAGGCTCTTACAGGGTAAGTCCCAAAGCTTTTTATATTTACCTACATTCAGCTATTTTCCTTTAATAAACCCTCAAACTATTAAAATTCTTTGGTTAATATGAAATGTTTTAATGAAGTTAATGCTGAGCATTTCTGCCATTGTCTCACTGTGAATTTTCAGAGGTCCTTACCTCTACCCTCGAGAAATGCTTCACTTCAGTGTTATTTCAACGTGATTTACTCTGTTCCATCTCTCGCACTTCACAAGTCTCTCTCAGTAGTTGGCCTCCCTTCCCAGCTCAGAAGAAACTGAGTGGGAATTAACTGCAACCTCCTTGCTCTAACTTAGGAACTCACCATCCTCTTCCCGTCGTTATAGAAGAGATGTCCTTACTCCCAAATCAAACCCAGCACTGCTCTGCTAAACTTTCCAGTGGCTTTCCATCTCACTCAGAGCAAATCCAAAGCCCTTTCCATGGTCTAAGAGGAGTTCTAAAATACACTTACGATACTTATAAATACACTTATAAAATATACTTACTGGCTCTGTGATCTCATCTCCAGCCAACCTCCCCTTGCTCACACTCCTCCAGCTCATAGGTCTCCTTGCTATGCCTTTAGCAGTGAAATGTGCTCCCACCTCAGGGACTTTGTACTTACTGTTTTCTTTGTTTTGCTCACTTTGACCTTAGTGTCCACATGGTTCATGTCCTCAATTTCTTCAAGATTTGCTCAAATTATCAGAGAAATCTTCTCCAAGAACAAATGATTCTATCATCTTTTATCATATCAAGGTCTCTCTTTATTGGATATCTTCCCTTTCCTTCCTGTACCTTCAACTACAGATTTTAAGTGCTACATTCTATTCTTAAGATGAATCTTTTCTTTGTCCCCATTTTCCCTGCTAATTACCCTTCTTTGTCCTCTACTTCAAAGCTTAAATTTTGGAGATTTTTATAGTTTTTAAGATATTTTATACTTCCATCTTCCACTCTCTCACCTTGTACTCACTTCTTAACCCTCTACAACCTTACCTTTATGCCCGGCACCTCATTCAAATTGCTCAAGGTCACCAACAAGCCTCTTGCTGCCAGAAGCAATGGATGGTTTCACAGCCTAACATGACTTGACCTTTTGCCCTTATTTGGTATTAGTGGCCCCTCCCTCCTTTAAGTATTCACTCCAGGGACTCCAGTGACATTGTAGTCTCCTGATTCTCCTTTCATTGCTGCTATCACCCTGGGTCTCTTTTGCAGTTCCTTCTCTTCTGTCTGTCCCTTAAATGTAACTCTCAAAATTCCATCCCAGGCTTACCTTTATTGTCATTCTACATGCTCTCTGGGTGACTCTCCATCCTGGGATTCCCACTTGCATGCTGGTGGCTCCCAGATCTAAAACTCCAACCTGGTTCTTTGTCCAGAGTTCCAGGTCCATATATGTAGCTGTCACCTGGTCCCTGCACAGATGCCTTGGACTAAATATTTTAAAACTTGAATTCATGTTCCGCAGGCCCCTTTGCTAGTAGCTGCTCTCTCCTTTACCACCTATCCCAATAACACCATCATCTCTTGGTTTTAACTCCAAAATTGTCACCACCCTAATTTAGGCCAGCATTGTCTCTCATTAGCATTATTTTTCCCCATTTCCTCTGCTAAATCATTATCAGAGTTTATGAAGCCCAGCATGATACGACTCTTGCTTATTATCTCTTCACTTTCTTTTCCTCCACCTTTAAAAAAATAATTTTATTATTAATTATTTTTATTAACATATAATGTATTATTTGCCCCAGGGATACAGGTCCGTGAATCATCAGGCTTACACACGTAACAGCACTCACCATATCATATACCCTTCCCAATGTCCGTAACCCAACATCCCTCCATACCCCATCCCCCCAGTAACACTCAGTTTGTTTTGTGAGATTAAGAGTCTCTTATGGATTGTCTCCCTGCCAATCCCATCTTGTTTCATTTTTTCCTTCCCTATCCCCCAAGCCCCCCACTCTGCATCTCAAATTCCTCCTATCAGGGAAATCATATGATAATTATATTTCTCTGATTGATTTATTTTGCTCAGCATAATACCCTCTATCTATCTATCCATCCATGTCATTGCAGATGGCAAGATTTCATTTCTTTTGATGACTACATTGTATTCCATTGTATATATATACCACTTCTTCTTCATCCATTCATCTGTTGATGGACATCTAGGTTCTTCCTATAGTTTGGCTATTGTGGACGTTGTTGCTATAAACACTTGGGTGCACATGCCCCTTTGGATCCTTACATTTGTATCTTTAGGGTAGATACCCAATAGTGCGATTGCTGTGTCAGAGGGTAGCTCTATTTTCAACTTTTTGAGGAACTTCCATGCTGTTTTCCTGAGTGGCTGCACCAGCTTGCATTCCCACCAACAGCATAAGAGGGCTCCCCTTTCTCTGCATCCTCACCAACATCTGTCATTTTCTGACTTGTTAATTTTAGCCATTCTGACTGGTGTGAGGTGGTATCTCACTGTGGTTTTGATTTGTATTTCCCTGATGCCAACTGAGAGCACTTTTTCATGTATCTGTTGGCCATCTAGATGTCTTCTTTGCCAAAATATCTATTTATATCCTCTGCCCATTTCTTGACTGGATTATTTGGTCTTTGGGTGTTGAGTTTAAGCTTTTTATAGATTTTGGATACTAGCCCTCTTTATCTGATATGTCATTTGCAAATATCTTCTCCCATTCTGTCGGTTGTCTTTTGGTTTTGTTGACTGTTTCCTTTGCTATGCAAAAGCTTTTGATCTTGATGAAGTCCCAATAGTTCATTTTTGCCCTTGCTTCACTTGCCTCTGGCAATGTTCCTAGGAAGAAGTTGCTGTGGCTGAGGTCAAAGAGGTTGCTGCCTGTGTTCTCCTCAAGGATTTCGATGGATTCCTTTCTCACATTGAGGTCTTTCATCCATTTTGGGTCGTATTTTTGTGTGGTGTAAGGAAATGGTCCAGTTTCATTTTTCTGCATGTGGCTGTCCAGTTACACCAATACTCACTTGTTGAAGAGACTGTTGTTTTCCACTGGATGTTCTTTCCTGCTTTGTTGAAGATTAGTTGACCATAGAGTTGAGGGTCCATTTTGGGGCTCTCTGTTCTGTTCCATTGATCTGCGTGTCTGTTTTTGTGCCAGGACCATACCGTCTTGATGATTACAGCTTTGTCATAGAGCTTAAAGTCTGAAATTTTGATGTCAACAACTTTGGTTTTCTTTTTCAGCATTCCTCTGGTTATTTGAGATCTTTTTTGGTTCTATATACATTTTAGGATTATTTGTTCCATTTATTTGGAAAAAATGGATGGGATTTTGATAGGGATTGCATTAAATGTGTAGATTGCTTTAGATGGCATAGACATTTTTACAATATTTGTTCTTCCAATCCATGAGCAAGGAACATTTTTCCATTGCTTTGGGTCTTCCTCAATTTCTTTCGTGAGAACTTTTTGGTTTTTTGAGTACAGATTCTTTGCCTCTTTGGTTAGGTTTATTCCTAGGTATCTTATGGTTTGGGGTGTAATTTAAATGAGACTGACTCCTTAATTTCTCTTTCTTCTGTCTTGCTGTTGGTATATGGAAGTGCAACTGATTTCTGTGCATTGATTTTATATCCTGACACTTTATTGAATTCCTTTATGAGTTCTAGCAATTTTGGAGTGGAGTCTTTTGGGTTTTCCACATAAAGTATCATATCATCTGCAAAGAGTGAGAATTTGACTTCTTCTTTCCCAATTCAGATGCATTTTATTTCTTTTGGATGTCTGATTGCCAAGGCTAGGACTTCTAGTACTATGTTGAATAGCAGTGGTGATAGTGGACATTCCTGCTGTATTCCTGACCTTAGGGGAAAATCTCTCAGTTTTCCCCAATTGAGAATGATATTCACTGTGGGTTTTTCGTAGATGGCTTTGATGACACTGAGGTATGTACCCTCTATCCCTACACTCTGATGAGTTTTGATCAAGAAAGGATGCTATCTTTTGTCAAATTCTTTTTCAGCATCTATTGAAAGTATCATTTGGTTCTTGTTCTTTCTTTTATTAATGTATTGTGTCACATTGATTGATTTATGAATGTTGAACCAACTTTGAGGCCCAGGAATAAATCCCACTTAGTCATGGTGAATAATCCTTTTAGTGTACTATTGGATCCTATTGGCTGGTATTTTTGTGAGAATTTTTGCATCAGTGTTCATCAAGGATATTGGTCTGTAATTCTCCCTTTTGATGGGTTCTTTGGTTTTGGGATCAAGGTAATGCTGGCCTCATAAAATGCATTTGGAAGTATTCCTTCCATTTCTGTTTTTTGAAAAAGTTTTAGGAGAATAGGTATTAATTCTTCTTTAAATGTTTGTAGAATTTCCCTGGGAAGCCATGTGGCCCTGGGCTCTGGTTTATTAGGAGATTTTTGATGACTGCTTCAATCTACTTACTGGTTATGGGTTGAGACCTGATTTGTAACCTAGGATGTGATCTATTCTAGAGAATGTTTTATGTGCATTACAGAAGAATGTGTATTCTGTTGTTTTGGGATGGAATGTTCTGAATATATCTGTGATATCCATTTAGTCCAGTGTGTCATGTAAGGCCTTTATTTCCTTGTTAATCTTTTGCTTGGTGATTCTCCCCTGGATCAGCTGCTTATGGGGTCCCTACTCAAAGAGCAGTGGCCAGACTGTGCCTTGGATCATGGTTTAAGGTAACCCCAATCTGAAAGCTTACTCTTCAGCTCTGTGTCTGCCGCTGGCTTCCCTGCTCCAATACCTGGCAGCTCTGCCACACTCAGACACCCCTGATTTTTTTGTGACCCCACAGGACCTGAGACCACACTGTCCCTGTGAGGACTACATTCCCGCTTAGCTTCTGGAGTGATGTCCCTCAGTGGAGCAGACTTCAAAGAAGTTCTGATTTTGTGCTCCGCTGCTCCACCACTTGCCAGGAACTGGCCCCTCCCCCCATGGTCTATCTTCCCATAGCTTCAGATTTGCTTCTCCACAGGTCCTACCTTTCAGAAAGTGGTCAATTTTCTGTTCCTAGAATTGCTGCTGTTCTTCTCCTCCATCTCCTGTTGAGTTTGTACGTGTTCAGAATGGTTTCATACCTATTAGGCTGAACTCCTGGGATCTGATGTCATTTCAGTCTGCTACACCTCTGCCATCTTGCCTCCATTACCTATTTCTTCACTTTCATCTTGAGCCACAACACAAGTCATGCTGTGTTTCTTCACTCCTCTCATTCCTGAACTTTAGAGCAGTTCTCCCTCTCCTCTGGCTGAATCTTATGATTGTTTTCAGGTCTTGGTCTAGCTTTCCTTCCTCCAAGAAACATTTTCCAACTCCCCACATCTAGATTACATGCCTGTATTTGTGCCATATTATTATACAGGACTCTCTATTAAGCAGACTCTAATTGGGCAAGGGACAAAAGAGAGAAGTGATGAATCTATGGAACTGAAAACCCACTGGAGGTACATTATAAAAATCCCAGTAGAAGAATCCAGACCCTGTTCTTCAAAATAAAATGTTCAGATGTACTGGGGTGGCAATGACTAAGATCCACCAGCAGAACATGGAAAAGAGACCTCAGATATTTGGCCAGAGTGAGAATAACAGATTAGCAAGACTAGTGAAGGGGCCAGGATCCCAGGTGATGGGCAGAAGGAGCCAATCAGAGAACTACAAGTTCCAGGCACTTGATTTTGATTTAAAAATCTGGGGCAAGGGACGCCTGGGTGGCTCAGTGTGTTAAAACCTCTGCCTTTGGCTCAGGTCATGATACCAGGGTCCAGAGATCGTGTCCCACATCGGGCTCTCTGTGGGGAGCCTGCTTCCCCCTCTCTGCCTGCTTCTCTGCCTACTTGTAATCTCTATTCTGTCAAATAAATAAATAAAATCTTAAAAAAAAATCTGGGGCAAGAATGTCTTCCAGGTATCCACAAGGTGCTAAATCTCCATAATCACAATAATAAAAATCAAACCACAGATCCTATGCTCAGATTTGTCCTTATTTCTAGATCTAATAGATTAAGTCCAATAGGTCTTATGCATGGAATGGTTATCACTGAGTGACCAGCTCTCTTCCTCTTGCTGCTTGTGATGCATGCCTGACTAGAGAACCACACCTTAGTCAGAAAATGACTTTGTCCCTATCTGCCCACCATAGTACTAGATGGCTGCCTTATAGTTCATTCATCAACCACTAAAGATGACCCCACTTAGAGATGACCTTATCTTCCCTTAATGTGGAGATTAGAGATTAGACATTATTATTAGGATGGCAGAAAATCTATTCAAATATGAAATTAAGAAATTTGGAATTAAATTTGTACTAATTTACCTATGGGGTGTGTGTGTGTGTGTGTGTGTGTGTGTGTGTGTGTGTGTGTGTTTGAGAAGGCTTGCAAGTACACATTGATAAGAAATCAGCTTTTGGAAGTCATCCTCCCAACCAGTGTATTTTATTTTAAACTGTTAAATTAACTCAATGAAAACAGAAGACTGGATGAAATATCAGATGACAAGAATAGAAGATATCATTTGTAGGAATGCCAAAATTCACTGTCTACACTTCTTCAGTTGACTTAAAGAGCAGAAACCCACACATCAGGAGTATAACCAAAAAAAAAAAAAAAACCACCTTTCATTGTGCCGCAGGCAAGCAGCCTGGAAGAATTCTTCAAAAACTCCAACTATGAAGCAAGGTACTGTCATGTCATTTGAGTCCTTGCCACTCTGCTTTGTGCTTTGGCATTTCTCACCATCTTATTTCTAACTGCCTAAGCAGGTCTTTCATTCTATGTGGAAGAAGCGATGTTTCCCCAGCTTCACTTTACAGGACAAGCCAAATATATAATTAGAGACAGGCTCTGGAGAGCAGAGAATGGGTGTAGCAAGAATTTCCTCTTCTTGGGTAGCTGTACCCCAGTTGCCTGTGATCAAAGTGCAGTCCCAGGATTGGCAGCATCAGCCTCACTTGGGCTCATGTTAGAAATGAAAATGTCCAGACCCTCCCCCAGACTTACTGAATCGTACATTCTGACACAGAATCCAGAAATCTATTCTGACAGGCTCTCCAGGTAATTCTGATGCCACTACCATGGGGAACCACTCCCTTTGCTAATCTCACACATCCCAGGTCGGGGACAGAAAACAAGACCTCTGCTTGTCCAATTAGAGTAAATGTCAGGAATTTACCAGAAGCTCCCAGAAGACTCCTGTTCTTCCAGCTGTCTTGAAGACAGTTTCCTGTACAGCTGGCTTATAATCCCAAATGGAGAACCTGTCTGAGAATGAAGCCAACACATGGAAGAAAGCCCAGTGATCTGGGCCAAGCCCTTTGCCTCAAGGCAGAAAGAACCAGGTCCTGATAATGTTACTGGAGTCCAGACATCAAATAAGACTTCAAGCCAGCTCTACCATGGGCTATCCAGATACAAAATGGATTACCTTTTTACTGAAGCCAGTTTGGTCCAGGTATCTTGACACTTAAGACTGAAGGAATTCTGTGCCAGTCAGCAAAGATAAGCATTTTTTAAAAGCCACTAAACCGATGAGAACTCACTCTAAGCAGAGAACCTTGCCTCCTGAATTATGAAGAAAATTAAGGTCATTTGGACATTCTTATCAACATGGCCTTTCTCTTCACTCCGAGATGAGGAGGTAACTTCTCTGGAAGGTGACCTCATGCACCTTATCCTTGGTCCTTTATCGTCCCACATCTCCTAGGACTTTGCTCCTTAGGTCACTCCTTTTTCCTTCTATAGCCTCTCTTATATCCTTACTGTCATCAGTCTATGAATATGCCCAACTCTCTCAGCCTAAAAAATTCCTCTTTTGACACTAAGCTTTCTTGTGGTGTGGTCCAGCCACTTGACTGTCTTTCTCATTCAGACCTTGCAAGTGAATAAGATAGATTTACTGTTTTCATTGTGTCACCTCCCAGTGCATTTCAGTTTGACTTCTCCCTTTACCACTTGCCTGAAAATGCTTTAAGATTACCAATGGCCATACCATGCTGAATCCAATGGACATTGTACTAACCTGTCTTGAGTTCTCTTCTGTATTTTATATCATTGGTCATTCTTTCCTTCTTGATCTTTTCTACTTTTTGGCTTCTATGATACCACTCTCTTCTAATTCTCTTCACACATCTGGCTTCTCCATGTTCCTAGTAAACGGTGTAACCTGGCATTCTGTCCTTAGTACATTGTTCCTCTCCTTTTATATTCTCTTCATGGATGATGTCATCCATTCTCATGTTTCAACTAGCATCTATGTTCCATGGATTCAAGGATCTGGATACCTATCCCAAATCTCTCTCTAGACTTCAGACTCATACATCCAACTACCTACTGAATATTACATTGATGTTCTATAGTCTTCTGACATTCACCGTGTCCACTTAATGTCATTTGCTGTAAGGGACGTGCAAATCAAAACCACAGGGTGATACCACGTCACACATTAGGATGGCTAGTATCGAAAAAACAAAAACAAACCCCAAGAGAGACAACAAGTGTGGTAGATGTGGAGAAAGTGGAAAAATTGGAATCCTTCACATTGTTGATGAGGATAAAAAATGGTGCAGTTGTTATGGAAAGGAATGTGGAGGTTCCTTATAAAATTAAAAATAGAACTGCCATAGGACTTAATAATTCTACTTCTGGATATTTATCCAAAGGAATTGAAATCAGAATCTTAAAGAGATAGCTGCACACCCATGCTCATTGAGGCATTATTCACAGTAGCCAAGATGTGGGAACAACCTTAATGTCCATCAATGGAATAATGGATTTTTGGAAATGTGGTGCAGACATACAAGGGAGTATTTTTCAGCCTCAAAAAGGATAGAAATACTAGAACAAGTGGCAACATGTAGACATGCTAAGTGAAATAAGCCAATCACAAGACAAATACTGCACAATTCCACTTCCATGAGGCATCTAAAATAGTCAAATTCATTGAGGCAAAGAATAGAATGGTGGTTATCGGGGGCTGAGAGAAGTAAAAATGGAGAGTTGCTAATTAGTTGATATGAAATTTAAGTTTTTATTCCAAAAAGTAAAGAAGGAAGGAAGACTTCCAAATTCACTCCATAAGGCTAGTATCACCCTGATACCAAAACTAGATAACAACACTACAACAAAAGAGAACTACAGACCAATATCTCTGATGAACACAGATGCAAGAGTCCTCAACAAAATACTAGCAAACGGAATCCAACAATATAGTAAAAAAAAAAAAAAAAAAAAAAAATCATTCACCACAATCAAGTAGGTTTTATTCCTGGGATGCAAGCATGGCTCAATATTTGCAAATCAATCAATGCGATACATCACATCAACAAGAGAAAGGATAAAAACCATTTGATCATTTCAAGAGATGCAGAAAAAGCCCTTGACAAAGTACAATATCCATTTATGATAAAAAACCCTCAACAAAGTAGACTTCGAGGCAACATATCTCAACATAATAAAGGCCATCCATGAAAATTTGTGAAAATTTCACAGCTAATGTCATACTCAGTGGTGAAAAGTTGAGGGCTTTCCCCTTATTATCAGGAACAAGACAAGAATGCCCACTCTCACCACATTAGCCACAGCAATCAAATAAGAAATATAAGTCCTAACCAGAAAAATCAGACAAGGAAAAAGAAAAGGCATCCAAATGGGTAAGGAAGAAGGGAAACTCTCAGTATTTGCAGATAACATCATGCTCTGTATAGAAAACCCTGAACAGTCTACCAGTAAACTGATAAATGAACTCGGTAAGGTCATCAGATACAAAATCAATACATAGAAATCCATTGCATTTCTTTACACTAATAATAAAGTAGCAGAAAGAGAAATTAAAACACTCCCATTTATAGTTGCACCAAAAGCAGTACAAATACCTAGGAATGGATTTAAACAAGGAGGTGAAAACTGGACTGCACTCTGAAATCTCTGAGAGATTGACAAAAGAAATTGAAGGTGACACAAACAAATGGAAAGGTACTCCATGTTCTTGGTTAGAAAAGATATTGCTAAAACGTCCATACTGCCCAAAGCAATTACAGATTTAATGCAATCCCTATCAAAGTCCCAAGAACATTTTCCACAGAACTAGAACAAATAATTCTAAAAAATTGGGGGGACCACAAAAGCCCCCGAAAGCAGTGTTGGAAAGCCAAAGCAGTCTTGGAAAAAGAATGAAAGTGAAGGTATCACAATCCCAGATTTCAAAATATATGACACAGCTGTGGTAATCAAAACAGGTTGGTACTAGCACAGAGATCGCTAGGAAGCTGGTGGAGTAGGAGGGCCCTGGACTCACCTGTCTCCTGGGTATCCCTCTGTAATACTCACATAGGCGTAAATAACCCAAAGGGGACCTAAAGACTGGTAGAACAGACCCGCTAGCTAAATATAGGGAAGAGGCAAATCAGAGCAGGCAGGAAGGGTAGAGACACAGCACAGTTTAGTGCTGGATGGACTCACAGGACCTTCCTCACGAAAGGGGGCCAGCCAGGGGCTGGAAGGGGGAAAGAGAGACCCTCACACCAGGGGACCCCAGGCAGGGAAGACAAATCCTCATAACATTTGGCTTTGAAACCAAAGGGGCTGAATTTTGAATTTCATGAGTTCTTAGAACCAGCAGGGGTTAAAACCTGGAGTTTTAAAAATCAGCAGCTAGGCTCTCATAGAGACGGGAGGGTGACAGGAAGCAGAGTCCTTGCCCTTAAAGAGACAGCAGAACAAACAGCCAGTGGAGGTACTGGGTAGAACCAGAACCAGCCATTTGAACAATGCCTGGGGCATAGGGGAGAGAGAGTTGTTGACTCATCTCAGAGTGTGTCTAAGAGGGACAGACTCTAGCAACAAAGCAGGCAGGTGTCACTTCCCTCTCTTGCTGCTTGTGGCAACCAGTGCCAAGATTTGCCCCCTAACTTGCTTGCGTGGCTGTCCCTGGGCCCTGGAGCTCCGCTTCCATGGATCCACCCCTCTAGACTGGCCTGCTTCTGTTCTGGTGCTGCAGGGGCCTTCCGGCAGGGGACTGAGGGCCACAGACCTTGCTAACCCTACCCCTTCAGCCCCGGTGCACATTGTGGGCCTTCCCCTGACAAATGCTCTTGGTCAGATCCCATCAGAGCAGCACCACCCACCAGGCGGAGTGCAAACAGCCAGGCAGGGGTCAGACGACCCTAAAGTGAGTCCTGCCCCAGGGAGAGGGGGAAAAACCACACGCATCAGTCTGACTGTGGCCCTCGCAGCGAGCTGGGAGCAGGCATCTGGTCTGACTGGTAGGCCCTGCCCACCAGTAAAAGCTTCTCAGGGCGCGGCACAGTGAGAGTGCCCTGCAGCTTGGTGCTGCTTCATCTCTGGAAAATGCCTGGTCTGACTCAACTCAAGCCCAAGGCTTGCACAGTCCCTGGGAACGCAGACTGGGGCAGCCACTGTGCAAAACAGCGTGCAGGTGCCTCAAAACAATGCAAGTGGAAATAAATAAAATTGCCAGTAATTCTACTACTAGGTATTTATGCAAAGAAGAGGAAAACTAATTTGAAAAGATACATGTACCCCTATGTTTATTGCAGCATTATTTACCATAGCAAATTATGGAAGCAGCCCAAGCATCCATTGATAGACGAATGGATAAGGAAGAGGTGTGTACAATGGAGTAGTACTCAGTTATGAAAAGGAATGAAATCTTGCCATTTGCAAAAACATAGATGGTGCTAGAAAGTATAATGCTAAGTGGAATAAATCAACCAGAGAAAGACAAAAACCGCATGATTTCACTCACATGTGGACTTTAAGCAACAAAACAAAGAACAAAAGGATACAGACAGACTTTTAACCACCGAGAACGAACTGATGGTTGCCAGAGAGGAGGTGGGGTGGGGGGAAGGGGAGAACTAAATGATGGGGGTTAAAGAGGACACTTGCTGTGACGAGCACTGAGTTATGTGTGGAAGTGTTCAATCGCTACATTGTACACTTGACTCTAATGTAACAATTATACTGGAATTACAATTTTTAAAATTCCAGTTTTATAGGATAAATAAGTTTAGAGAAATCTTGTACCACCTTGTGCCTAGAGAGAATGATACTCTCTTGTACACTTAAAGATATATTAAGAAGGTAGACCTTATATTAAGTCTTGTCACCACATAAAACAAAAAGGGAGAGAGATGTTTGGATGCAGCTAAGAGATTTGGTAGAATTCAGCGGCAGAATGCATGTAGGAGGTGAACATCCTATTTCCTACTCCTGTATAACCCCCTAGCTCAGGGATGGGGCACAGCTGACGTCAGGGTTTAACACAGTGGTGCTTTGTGGCTCCCAATTCTGTAGGTCAGAAGCCCAGGCATGGTGTGCTGAGTTCTCTGCTCAGGGTCTCAGAAGGCCAAAGTCAGGGTGTCAGCAGGGCTTACTGGCTCATCTCTTCTGGAGCTAGGGTCCATTTCCAAGTTCATGTGGTTGTGAGCAGGTTTCAGTCCTTGCAAGTGTAGGACGGCAGTCGCAATTCTAGTTTTCTTGCTGTCAGCCAGGGGCTACTTTCAGCCCCTAGAAGCCACTTGCATTCATTGACATGCGGTCCCCTCCATCCTCAGACCAGTGACAGAGACCGTCCTTAGTGTCAGATCCTTCTCACACTTCAAATCTTTTTTTTTTTTTTTTTTCATTCTTTTTTTCTTTTTTCTCTTTCAGGAAGAGATTAGTCCCTTTTAAGGGCATGCCTGATTAGACCAGGCTCATCTCCTTTTCTTCAAGTCAGCTGATTGACTTAGTTACATGTGCCAAATCCTCTTAGAGCAGCACCAAAATTGGTGTTCAGACAACTGGGAGAACGTGTATGTTCCCGTGTATGGGGATTCCAAGGGTCATCTCAGAATTCTGCCCACTTCGGTGAAGAATCCGGAGGGTCTAGCTGGGCACATCTGAGGAACTGTGGAGCCATTAACTATGGCTGAGAATACAGAAGGTGGAAGAGTTTTGGTGGGATGGTGAGTTCAAGTTTGGATATATGAGGTGAAGAGTTTAAGAGAAAAAAAAAACTAAGTAATAGTTTGTATATAAGTATGTTTCCTGCCAGGTTTATAGGGGCTGAGCCCCCATAGTATTTTCTCATTTAGGAATTTTCGTCTATTGATGAAAAAAAAAATGTTATAAAAAGGAAGTGTTCTTTAGGGACTATAGGGAGGAAAGAAGTGCACTTTAAAAAAATATTTTGTTCATCTCAGCTATCTGAAAGTTCTGAAGAGGATTCTCTAACTCATGATGGGTTATAAAATGTGCCCGAAAATGAAGGGCCAGGTTTTTATTCTCTAATAATTCTCGAGAGAACCTGGCCCTAAGTTTTCATTCCTGTTGGCATTTCTACCTCATAGCAGGAAATGGCAGTCTGCTGGGTAAGGGCTTTGCGTATTTCTGCCACCTGAAGATCTCCGTGTGGGGAGTTACAAGGCTAAATTTCCTTTTTCCTCAAGAAGCTCTCCATAAGTTGAAAATACCAGCTACACGGGGTCGCACGTCCAGAGCCTACCAAATGGTCTCCCATTGTCCAGCCAAATAAATCGCCATTGTGCCATTGTTTCTTCCACCTTCCTTCAAATTGCTGAGATGCCAAGCAGTGTGGGCGGGAGAGAGAGGCCCAGTGTAACCAAGCCTTCTCTGCCTTCATCCTACTGAGACCGGGATGCAGAGAAGACAGAGTTAAGGGCAGGTAAATACGATGAATCTAACCAATATTTCAGAGATATGTGTGACGGGCCAGAGAGATCCATGGATGGAAATGAAGGTCAAAATCTGGCCAATGGAGAGATCATAAAAGACATTTTATTCCAGGACTGGATTGCTTCATGTTGTGTTCTAGATGCCTGGCAGCGAGGTCTCTATGAATGGGATGGTTTTAGTCTTTCAAAATTTGGCTCATTTTTTATACAACTTTATCGAGATAAATGTTAATATTTAAAGTATAATTTGATCGGCTTGACAAATGTATATACCTATGAAATTATTACCACAATTAAAAATAATGAACATATCCATTCACCCCAAGAGTTTCCTCACACCTTTTATAACACCTCTCTTCCTTTCCATCTCCATACTCTGGAATCACTGAATGCTATCCGTATAAATTACTTGGAAATTTTCTATAAATGGAACTATATGTGACATTCTCTTTTCCTGTCTAGCTTCATTCATTCAGCATAATGGTTTTAAGATTCTTCCATATCCTTCCATGTATCATCCATTTACTCTTTTCTGTTCTGGAGTTCTCTTCCCTTTTATGGATATGTTAGAATTTAGTTCTCCTCTTGCCTCTTGATGGACATTGAGGTTTCCAGTTTGGGGCCATAATAAATAATACTTAGGTGGACATTAGTGAATCAATCTGTATGTGAACGTGTGCTTTTGTCTCCCTTCAGCGAACACCTAGAAGTAGAATGACTACATTATATGATAAATTATGTTGAACTTCAGAAGCTGCAAAGTCATTTTCCAAAGCACCTTAGCATTTTTCCTTCCCTTCAGCAATGTATGAGCATTCCAGTAGTATAAATTAAATTAATGGCCGTACAGAAATTGTGGATTCGGTTTGCATTTCTCTGTTGGTGAGTGACGTCGAGCATCTTTTATGTGCTTACTGGCCATTTACATATTTTGTGAAGTGTTCACATTTTTTTGCTTTTTAAAAAAATTATTGAGTTCCAAGATGTCACAAGGGTTTAACCCAGAGAGTATCCTAACCAAATTTATGTTTTAGAAAAAGTACTCAAGCGGGGGGTATTGAGGATGACTCCCAGCAGAGCCGGATTGAAGAAGGGCCATTGGGGGAGACACTTGGCAGCCAAAGGATGCTGCCGTCCTTTGCAGTGCGTTAAGGGGAGATATCTCTGAGATAGAGCTGGCAGGTGCTGGGTACTGCTTTTACCTATGAGGGTTCATCAAGGAAATCCGACTCACTAGGAGTGAGGGTTTAGAATTCCAGGGGAAAACACCCACCACCAAATTCACAACCACATTTCTCTGTCGCCCTTACCGTGTGCCGAGCACAGTTCTGAGCGTTGTCAGAAATATTAACCAGGATTGACCCGCATAACAGTCCCAACGAGGTGGGCAATATTATTACCCACACTTTACAGAGGAGGAAACCGAGGCAGAGAGTGAAAAGGTGTCATGCCTGTAACACACACACACACACACACACACACACACACACCTCAGTCAGTGTGATTAAATGTATGGAAGACCAGGTGGTTTAAAGGGTAGAGAAACGTGGTTTTGGAATGAGACACTATTGGGCCTAGACGCTGTATGTACCACACACTGGCTGCATGACCGGCGACAAGTTTCTCAGACTCTGCATCTCTCTCTTCTGATTTGTAAAACAAGGATACTGCTTTTCCAGGAGACCGGTGCGAGCAGTCAATGAGGAAGCTTTTGCAAAGTTTCTAGAACAGACTGTGTGTCCAGTGAATGTTTGTGTTCGTCCTGTTTTCCAGTAGATGTAGCTATAGGAGCGAGGGAGATGGTTCTGGAAAGCCTGGAGAAAAGGATAGAGCGAAGAGGTAATAAGCCTAAGCAGTGCTCCCTTGGTGACAGTATCCGAGGCATAAAGGAAAGGAACTGGGAGAACACGTGCAGTGATGTTCACTGGAGATTGGGATTCCAAAACTGGGTGTGGCTGAAGGTCACGTCTTCCCAGCAAGGGCACGCAGGGAAAGTCTATTTTACCTCCTATGCTACTTTTTACACTCCAAAGCACTCTTAGGATCTACTGTGACCAAAGTCGAGATGTGATATTTGTGAGGCGTTTATTTACTTTGTAACACTTGAACTATAAATGTAGAATGTGCTCAACAAGAAAACAATTTGAATAATACAGACCGGGATGTACTAGGAATCGAGAATCTTTGGTATCTGCATGCCCACAGGTGCACCACCAGTACTGGTCAGTCTGGACCTTCCCAGATCTTTGTGTATGCCTTTGTACACAAGAATGTGGCACCCTTCATGTCAATATATACACACTCTTTAATATGTACATTATAATAATACAAAAAACCACATATTTTTAAATAGTGGTATAATAAAACTCTGTTATACCATTGTTTATCATTCTCTTACTGATGACAGGTTGATTATAATTTTTTCTATAATAAATTTGACTGTAGTTAACATTCCAGTGTAGGTAGGAGAATGCAAATGAAACTGTCTGATCTAAGGGCATGTGTATTTTAAATTGTGGTGTAGCTGCAAAATTGCCCTCCAAAAATAGATGAGCAGTTTGAAGCCCATAATAACTAATATGTATCGAATATTTACCAGATGCGAACATGATACTAAGGGCTTTACGGACAGCATCTTAACCAACTCTATTGGGTCCATCCTATCATTACTTTGACTGGGTAGATAAAGAAATGAAGGCCTGGGAAGGGTGAGTAAATTGAATGAGGTAACGTAGGTAGGAAGTCGTGTAGGGGTGATTTGAACCCAGGTCTTTGGTAGTGTCTATAAATCGTTTTGATTCTTTTACTTATCACTACGGGGTTGATTCATACCTTCCTCTTTCATCAACTCCTTTTCATCGCTAGAGTGCATTTTTGAATCCTTCTTCCTGGCAGAATATAGCATATAGGGGTGGTAAATAAGTCTAAGTTCTTGTATGTCGAAATGAGTTCATTTTATTGTCACTCTTGAATGATAGCCTGGAGGGAGCAGTGGCTGTTATAGAATTCTAGGTTCAGACCCATTTTTCCCACAGTACTTAATGGGTCCTTTTTCATCTGGTTCCATGATGTACGTGAGATGCGTGATGCCCAACAGATTCCCTTTCCTCCCACCTTCTCACCCTCTGCCCCCTCTTTCTTCTCTTCGTCTCTGTCTTTCTCTAGTCATGGGATTCTTTCTCTATTGCTGAGTGTACAGATTTTCAACAGAAATATCTAGATCTGTGAATCTGAAGAGACCTTCTTTAATTTAGGTAGATAGATACTGGCTCTCTTGGATCTGTTTCCCACATCTCAATATTTTTTTCTGAATTTGCATCCCTATCTTTTTAAAGTTATGTTCTAGGGGTATCTATTAGCTCGATATCTGTCATTTTATTTATAACTTGATTAGATATTTTTTGAAAGTATTTCTGACCTTCAAGATGTCTTCTTCTTCGGTAGTCTGTTTCTAGCCGTAGTCTCTGTGGGGATGCTAGTTTATGCTGTTATGCACTGATCATATCACAATATAATATTAAATCAGGATGAGCACTGAAATTAAAAGAGTCTAAAATAGGTGGGATTTGAATGGCCAGTGCATCCAGTAATCAGCCCCATCATACTCGGTGGTCCCTTTCTGTAAGAGACATTTTGTATCGTCTCTTCTGCTGTCCTGACGTGTAATTCACAGATCGTGTAAACCTGCCGAATTAAGAGGAAACCCCACTGTAACATAAAGGAGAAATCCAGGGTAAGCAGTTGAGCACAGAGTATACATTTTGACATGTACACGCTCAGCGGCTCTTCTCTCAAGCGAGCGGTAGTCGGGGGCGCCTAGGTGGCGTGGCGGGTTGAGCGCCCAAGTCTTGGTTTTAGCTCAGGTCCTGATCTTAGGTCATGATCTCTGGATCAGGAGATGGAGCCCTGCGTCCGTTGGGCTCCACGCAGAGCTGGCTTAAAGACTTTCTCTCCCTCTCCCCCTACCCCTGCCACCCCATCCCCCAGGACTCTATCTGCCGTTCAAATAAGTAATTGTTTTTTAAAGGTAGCTGTCATTGAACACATGTACACACTCGCTGCACATGCCACAGCAAGGCGTTGGCACTGACGTGAGTCACAGGGGCCATGGGCGCTATTGGCGTTAATGACCCAAGGCTCCAGGACGGTGAAAAACTAATACTACAATCCGGGAAGAAAAAAAAAAAACAAAACGAAAAATACAACCTTCTTTTGATTTACATGGTAGTGCATTCCTGGAAAATGCCGTGTATATGCTAGCCTAGCCAAAACAGCACTCATGTCCTCATTGCCCAAGTCGCTTGAGCCAATGTTTATTTTTATTTTTTTCCTCAGCAAAGCTTTTAAGGCAACAAATGTTCCCGAGCTCAGTTTTCGTCCCGTTTCATAGATCGAGAGCTTCCCCGTTTTCCGAACAAGCTGCAGTTTCATTTTCATTTCCTCGGTGATCAGAATACTTACAAATTTTTCACAAAATTTTTCCAGGTGGCTCCCCTCCGCTTTGATTTCTATTTGTCGATCATTTTCAGTTCTGTGGGTCTGTGGCGATAAAATGTAATTTGAAGAATTTCAATATGTTGGGATTTAATGAGGTTTTCCTTGTGGCTTGTCAAGGATTGTGTTTCATAAACGCTGGTGGGGTCCTTCAGTAGAAGTGCAACGTCAGTTTGCAGGATAAAGCATTCTTTTCATGGCTGTGAGATCCGCCAGAGAAATTAAGACATGTGGACTTTCTACAACCATTTTTCTCCACAGTCTAAGAGAAGTGTTTCAAAAATAACCAAATAGGGCGCCTGGGTGGCTCAGTGGGTTAAGCCTCTGCCTTCAGCTCAGGTCATGATCTCAGGGTCCTGGGATCGAGTCCCGCATCGGGCTCTCTGCTCGGCAGGGAGCCTGCTTCCCCCTCTCTCTGCCTTCCTCTCTGACTACTTCTGATCTGTCTCTGTCAAAGAAAAAAATAAAATCTTTAAAAAAAATAACCAAATAATGTGGTTTTGTTGATTACGTTTCTCAAGGTTTTGCTTTATGTCTTCTGTCTGTGCTCTTCCTTTAGTGGCTTGTACCACTGTTTATTACAGGAGGACATTTGACCCAACTAATAAATTGAACTCAATTTTGATATTAATATTAATAATATTGCTATTATTATTAATATTATTATGTCCCTTGCTTTCTGTTTGCATCTGCCTGGCTTGTTGCCAGTCCTTTTACTTATACTATATAGATAGTTCATCTTTAACATTTACAGTAATTATATTCTATAGCCGCAGGGTTTTTTTGAAAAATGTTATTTATTCATTTGAGAGAGACAGAGACAGCACAAGCAGGGGGAGGGGGAGAGAGAGAGGGAGAAGCAGATTCTCCACTGAGCAGGGAGCCCAAAGCGGAACTTGATCTCAGGACCTTGGGATCATGACCTGAGCCAAAGGCAGATGCTTAATTGACTGAGCCACCCAGGTGTTCCCATAGCCATGGTTATTTAAATATATTCCTGTTTAGATCTTTTATATGTTCACACACTACTGATTGGAGTGCCTGGAGCAGGGGTGCTTGGGTGGCTCAGTTGGCTAAGTTCTGACACTTGGTTTTGGCTCAGCTCATGATCTTAGAATCCCAGGATTGAGCCCTGCATCAGGCTCTGTGCTCAGCATGGATTCTGCTGGAGAGTCTCTCTCTCTCCCTCTCCTTCTCCCATTCATGGCACACATTCACTCTCTCTTGCTGAAATAGATAAAACCTTAAAAAAAAAAAAAAAAGAAAAGAATGTGCCTGGGGCAGAGTAAAGACCCGACAGATGAAATCTTTGGTATTTCTTTTGCCCAAGTCAAGTAAAATAGGTATTACTTTGTTCAAAATGGTAGACCCACAAGCATGATAAATTTGTAAATCCAAAAAACATAAAAACAACTTGGTCCAAACTTTAAGGTTAAAATCTCATCCATGTTGTGGAGGAAAAAAGTGAAATCCAGGAAGAATAGAATTTAAATGTAGTCTCTTGGCTTTGGCCCACTCTATAGGTTCCAGAATTTTTTTTTTTTTTTTCAGATTAAAAAAAGTCCAGTGTAGTGACACACACGGTTACAGGTTATGGTTAGTTTCAGGTATTCAACAGTGATTTGACCCACTCGGTTCGTAAGGCTGTGCTCACCGCAAGTATAGCTACCATCTGTTACCACAGAACACTGTTATAATTCCACGGATTACATTTCCCATGCTGTGCCTTTCATCCCCGTGGCCTGTTCATTCCGTAACTAGAAGCCTGTATCTCGCTTCCTTCATTTTGCTCACACCTTCCACCCTGCTCTCTGGCAACTGTTGGTTCTATGTATTTATGGATCTATTACCTCATTATTATTTGTGATTTATTTTTAGATTCCATAAAACTGAAATCATATGGTATTTGTCTTTGCCTGACACACATCTCACTTAGCATAATACCCTGTAGGTCCATCTGTGTTGTCACAGGTAACAAGATCTCATTCTTTTTTATGGTTGAGTAATATTCCAGTGTGTGTGTGTGTGTGTGTGTGTGTGTGTGTGTGTGTGTACACATATATTGTTATCCACTCATGTATTGATGGACACTTGAGTTGCCTCCCTATTTTGGCTGTTGTAAATAATGCTGCAATAAACATAGGTGCATATATTTTTCTAAACTAGTGTTTTCATTTTCATTGAGTAAATACCCAGTAGTGGAATTACTGGGACCATAATATTTGGACTATATGGCATTTCTATTTTTACATTTTGAGGTATCGCCTTTCTGTTTTCCCACCACAGCTGCACTGATTTTTTAACATTCCCACCAACATTGCATAGGATTCCTTTTCCCCACATCCCCACCAACACTTGTTCTTTCTTGTCTTTTTGATTCTGGCCGTTCTTAGAGATGTAAGGTGGTATCACAATGGTATTGTGGTATTGATTGGTATTTCTCTTAATGATTAGTGATGTTGAGCATCTTTTCAAGTGTCTGTTGGCCATCTGTATGTCTTTGGAAAAATGTATATGTAAGTCCTCTTTCCATTTTTAATTGGATTACTTGTATTTTTGGTGTATAGTTGTAGAAGTTATTCATATGTTTTGGATTTTTAAAGAAGATTTTCTTTATTTATTTGTCAGAGAGAGAGCACACACAGGAAGAACAGCAGGCAAAGGGAGAAGCAGACCCCTACCTAAGCAGGGAGCCCGATGTGGGACTCGATCCCAGGACGCTGGGATCATGGCCTGAGCCAAAGGCAGACACCCAACCATCTGAGCCACCTAGGCATCCCTGTATTTTGAATATTAACCCCTTATCAGATATATCATTTGCAAACATTTTTTTTCCCATTTAGTAGGTTGCCTTTTTGTTTTGTTGATGGTTTCTTTTGATATGCAGAACTTTGTGTGTGTGTGTGTGTGTGTGTGTGGTACCAATAATTTATTTTTGCTTTTGTTTCCTTTGCCTGAGGAGACCAATCTAGAAAAATGCTGTTAAAACTGAGGTCAAAGAAATTGCTGCGTTTTCTTTTAGTTGTATGGTTTCCTATCTCACATTTAGGTCTTTAATTCATTTTGAATTTATTTTTGTGCATGTTGTTAAGCGGTTCTTTTGCATGGAGCTGTCCAGTTTTCCCAGCACCACTGGCTGAAGAGACTGGTTTTTTTTTTTTTTTTAAGATTTTATTTATTCCTTTCACAGAGATGACAAGTAGGTAGAGAGGCGGGCAGAGAGAGGCAGGGTGGAGGGAAGTAGTCTCCCCACTAAGCAGAGAGCCCAATGTGGGACTTGATCCCAAGACCCTGGGATCACGACCTAAGCTGAAGGCAGAGGCTTTAAACCACTAAGCCACCCACGTGCCCCTGAAGAGACTGTTTTATCACCTTTGTATATTCATGCCTCTTTTGTTGTAGGTTAATGTGCCATGTAAGTGTGAGTATATTTCTGGGCTCTCTAGTTCTATAAAATCATTTTTTTCTACTTCTGTAAAAAAAAATGCTGTTGTTTTTTGATAGGGATTGCATTGAATCTGTAGTTTGCTTTGGACAGTGTGAACATTTTAACAATGTTAGTTCTTTCCAATTGTGCTATCTTCCATTTCTTTTGTCACTGTTTTATAGTTTTCCAACTACAGGTCTTTCACTCCTTGGTTAGGTTTATGCCTAGATATTTTAATTCTTTTTTGGTGCAACTGTCAGTGGAAATGTCTTAATCTCTCTGTTAGTTTGTTACTAGTGTTTAGAAACACAAACGATTTCTGAGTATTTTGTGTCCTGCATCTTTATTGAATTCATTTATTATTTCTCATAGGTTTTTTTTGTAGAGTGTTTAGGTTTTTCTATGTATAGTATCACATCATCTGCAAATAGTTTTACTTTCTTCCTTACCAATTTGGATGCCTTTTTTTTTTTGCTGTGGCTAAGACTTCCTGTACTAAGTTGAATAAAAGTGGTGAGAATAGACATCCTTGTCTTGCTCCTGACCTTAGGGAAAAGTGCTTAGTTTTTCACCGTTGACTCTGATGTTAGCTGCGGGTTCTCATATAGACTTTATCCTTTTCAGGTATGTTCCCTCTAAACCCACTAGGAAGCGGGCGCCTGGGTGGCTCAGTGGGTTAAGCCGCTGCCTTCGGCTCAGGTCATGATCTCAGGGTCCTGAGATCGAGGCCCGCATCAGGCTCTCTGCTCAGCGGGGAGCCTGCTTCCTCCTCTCTCTCTGCCTGCCTCTCTGCCTGCTTGTGATCTCTCTGTCAAATAAATAAATAAAATCTTTAAACCCACTAGGAAGAAATTCAAGAGAGAGTTTTTAATAGGAATGGACTTTGAGTAGTAGTATCAAATGCTTTTCTGCATCTGTTGAGATGATCATGTTTTTTGTCATTCTAGGGTGTTTTCAAGTTCAATCACTGCGTCACTCAAGGGCACGTGCCGCTGAGAAGACCACCTTTGGTAAGTGAAAGCAGAGTGGGCGTGGCCTGAGTTCCTCATGGATGCTGCTTTCCCAGTGAACAGCCTACCAGTGACGGAAACCAGCAGAACCTCTGTATTTTTTTCAGGGTGTGAGTTTAGGGTGTACAATGTGATTTAATACATGTATATATTGTGAGAGGGTTACCACAATAAGGTTAATATTTCCAACACCTCATAGAATTACCTTCTTTTTGGTGTATGTGGTGATAAAGTCTACTCTTAACTATACTCTATAGTGTACCTGAGAGTTGTTAACGTATAACTGTTGCAGTATAACTTACATGGATTTAAGAGAAATGGCCCTTAATTGCATTAATGCCCTTTTTTTCTGCTACCACACTTCCTTCACAAATGCTTGCTCCCCTTACCCTCACTTACTACCAGGCCTGAGAGGCAAGGGATGGTGACTAGGGGATGGACACATCTTGGAGGAGGAGCTGCAGAGAAGGATGCCCCCCCAGGAGCTCGGGGGAGCAGGGAGTGTTTTTGAAACTGCTGTGTACGCACGTGCTCCGACCAGGGCCAACCCCCGCCTCTTGATCCCCAGAATTTATCTCATTTATAACTGGAAGTTTGGACCCTTGACCAGCATCTCCCCATTTCCCTTACCCTCCAGGCCCAGGTAACTACAATTTTTCGTTCTGAGTTTGCCTTTTTCAGACGAGATCGGGCGCGTTCAGGGTGGTATGGCCATAGACCTGAGTGTGCCTTTTTCAGAATCCATATGTAAATGAGACCAAACAGTTATTGCCTTTCTCTTATTCCATTTAGGAGAAGACCCTCAGAGCCCATCAGTGTTGTTGCAACACGGAGAATCTCCTTCTTTTTCCTAGTTGAACAACACTGGTGTGTGTGCATTTCCATTCTTTATCCATTCATCTGCTGATGGACACTTGTTTCCTCGTCTGGCCTATCATGAGTAATGCTGCAATGAACCAGGAAGTCCAGACTTCATTTTCCTTCAGGTATATACTTAGAAGAAGTGGGCTTGCTGGATCATAATACAGTTGTTTTTAATTTCTTGTGGCCTCCATACAGTTTTCTGTAGTGTGTACACCAATTTATATTCCCGCCAACAGGCCATGAGAACCTTGAGTGTGTATTCAGCAGGTAGTGGACGGAGGTCCCAGGATTGATTCAACAATTTGATGCTATTATGGATTTAGGATCTTTTCTTTTGTCTACTCAGTCATTCTACAGACTGGCCTTTGTTATTCTGGTTTAAGGTTGGCATTATGGCAATCACGTTGGCAAACATCACCAAATAATTGGGGTCGCGCCAACAGAAAGGATAGGGACGGGCATAAAAGATCTTTTACCACATGAAGTTTAATCTTTGACAAAGTAAATCAGGGGAACAACCCTTAGTCACAGCTTCTCCAACAGACATCACGTGCCACTGGGCAGCATGACCAACTCAGGTTAATCCCCGCAAAGCGCAGACTGTCCCGATTCACCACTAAGGTCCAGGACTCGGGCGGCCTAAACCGAATTGCATATCACACTGCGCAGATTTGCTGCTGATAAACAGCCACTTTCTGTGGATTAACCAGTTCTTACAGGCTTAGGTACAGCAAGGTCTATCCGACTTCAAGCAGTAGAGTTTTGAGAAAATCATAAACTGTGCATGCATAAGAAGGGTAAACCTTCTCCAAGAGACCAAATCTCAGGTTTCCAGCTCTGGCTCAAGTGACAACACCATTAGGAAGCACGCCGCAGTGAAAATGGTGCGGGCGCGGGGAGGCGGACCCCGGTTCGCGTCCAGATTCCAGTGCTCGTGAGCCTTGGTCTCCTCGGCCGCGTGCTGAAGCCCCGCCCCTCCCTTCGAAGGTGTCTTTCAGGTAAGGGAGCTGTGGGGATTCAATGAGATAGCGAATGGAAACCAGACCGACGTCTGATGGTCAGGAAGTACAGTGGGGCGGCGGGGGTTGGCCCTGGTCGGAGCACGAGCATACACAGCAGTTTCAAAACCATTCCCTGCCCTCCCGGAGCTTGACGTTAAGGGGAGCATTTGTGAAGGAGGTGTGGTAACAGAAGAAAGGGCATTAATGCAATTAAGGGACATTTCTCTTAAATCCATTTAAGTTACACTGCATACCAGTGGCTAAAATCTGTTCACTTCCCTATTGAGGATTACTTAATTAGGTCCTGATGTATCACTTGGAAGTAACGGATGCTTTTTACGTAATAGAACCTTCCTAGGAATTATTAGGAGACTTCCAGTGAGTTTGCTAATGGAGAACTGTTTATACGGGTGATCATTTATAGAGCGATTTTGAAATTGTGTGCTATGAGAATGATCACTGTAACACAGGAGTTACCAAATATTTCTGTCCCAGGGTTTTGTTCCAAGTACTTTCCATGGATCAGCTCTTCTGGGCCCACAACCATCCCATGAGGTAAGCAGAATTATTATGTCCATTTTCCTGCTCAGAGAGGTTAAAGGACTGTCTCAAGGCTGCAAAGCTGGTAATAGGCAAAACCAGAATTTGAACTCAGGAAGTGTGGCTCCAGATCCCAGGTTCCTGAGAGCTACCCTGTACAGTGTTTCAGTGGAAGCAGAGCTGGGGCTCATTGGCTCAACTGTTGAAGAAGGAAGGGCCAGCGCTACTGAGCGCATGTACCTAAGCAGGAAGCCGTCTGTCCTCAGGTACAGCTAGATAAAAAAGCTGAGTTGTGCCTGACTGGAGTTCAGGAACAGGATGTGGAGAATGCTCTAGTTCCTGAGGGGGAACGATGGGCCCTGACTGTCCACCCCAGTCTTATTTCTCCTGGGGTCCCATGGGGAAAGCCCAGCTAGGGACCACCCTCAGGGTCTGGGCCAGGCTGGAGGTGGCTGTCACTTACTAACAGGCCTGAGGGGCAAGGGATGGTGACTAGGGGATGGACACGTCCTGGAGGAGGAGCTGCAGAGAAGGATGTCCCCCCAGGAGCTTGGGGACCAGCAGGTACCCCGAGGCCTGGCTGTGTCCACTGGACCAGAGGGATCCAGGGAGTGGGACCCTCGGGCAGAGAGAGGCCATCTCTTTAAATGGCTGCACTGTGTGGGTAGGAGCAGGACTGATGAAGTCCGTCTGTCCAACAACCTTGTTAAGACCAGTAACTTATTGATGGAAACAAATATGAAGTTTAATTTTAAACATGGCAAATTCAAATAAACCATTTGGTATCAGAGTAGAAAACAGAGTTTGTTCGACCATAAGAAACAATATCCTAAAGACCCAAGTGCAAGAACATTGTGCAAGTGCACATGTCCTCTGAAGGTACTTTATTAAGATCAAAGGTTTTCCATTACATTTATTTAGAAATCCTTAGCAGTCAAAAAGAAAATAAATAATAGAAATCTAGATCTTCAAGAAGTTTTTACTAACAGTTTTTGTAAATCTGTAAAGATTACAGGTTTGTCCATTTTAAATTATTATGATTCAGATACATTCAATCATTATATAATACCAGGAATGTCAGCCTTACAGCTATTGAGAACGTCTGTATGAGTAAGTAAAACAACAGGAAAAAATTTCAATTTCACCTTATTCTTTTTAATGGACTCCAGTGTAGTGATCATGGGAATACAGAATTTTCTAATCTTGGATTTTAAATATATGGACTTAAAAACAAACATTCCTCTTCTCTCAAATAGTGGCTGACACAGTCTTGGTTAGCCGGCCGAGCTAGTACAGTGAGGGGCACCGTGTGCGTCTCCTTGCTGAAGGAGGAGGGGGTCTGTCTGCAGACGCAAGTCTCGGGCCTTCTGCAGTAATTATCAGCGAGCCCCTGGCGCTGCCTTACTTGGTTTCTAGACATCAAAATGGCCGTGTAAGCATCACTTGCAAAGTCATGTATGTACCTAGTATTTCCCAAATTGCTAAGGGGCATATTTTCATTAAAAACAAACAAAAAAACCCTTGTTCAGTTCTAGTGTGAAAAGGGAGAGCGGTCTGGACACTTACATTTCATAGTAACACCCCATCGCTACCAACAGCCACAAGGACTCTGTTTCTACCCCATTCTGCTACCCTCTACCCTACCAGTAAAGAATTTGGACGCCAAAATTATTCAGACAATTGCCTAGATAACTAATTACACGTTTCCCATTACTCTTTTTAGAGATTTTGATTTACAGGAGATTTTTAGCCAACGTTCAAAGAGGAGTCTACTCTACCCAAACTCCGTGTAAGACTTGTATTTTCTTAGAGCAGCCCTATAACTAAGTACGGCAGCCCTCTTCCCCACTCTTTTTAAAAACTAAATGGCTTGCTATTGGGTTTATAAACTTAGAACTCACTGTTTGGATCATGTTAGGTAACACTTAATCTGACTGTTTAGTGTGCGTGTGTATCAAGGCCATTGCAGTAGTTTTTGTCTCTGTTTCTAACGTGAACTTTGACATGTCTGAAGGAAACCAAGCAGACAGCGCTACCAAATGCGTGGTGCGCATATAACACTTGTGGGTCGATCTGTGTATGAACAAAGGTCAAATATTTACATGGAATGTTGACCCTGACTTATAAAACTATTTTAAATTATGATATCTTTACATACAATTTATGAATAGCTCCATTTGAGAATTAAAAAAATATGCCTTTGAGAGATTTCATAAATATATAAAATTTCACTACATTCTATTTTTTCTTTAAACATGACCTCTAAACTCTCTTTACAAATCAACAAAAAATATTTTCGGTTTGAAAGTCACAGATGCAGTGATTTTTGAGGCAGGGTCTTAGTGCATACAAGAATGACAGACATGTTCTCTTATACAACTTACGGCCCTCTCTAGTATCTTGAGCTATGCGATTTATTTGCTGAAGTTCAGGAGCAACAGGCAAAAATGAGAACCCATCTTAATATTTATAATACAGAGTCTTTCTTATAATTCTTTAAAAATGGTAAGATTAAGATGACCAGTGTTAAGAATTATTTTGATGATGAAGAGGTAAGTTAACATTACACAAAAAGTTTTCTAAAATACATCTTCGTGCAATTTAAAATATATCATCAGTTGCACATGTGAAAATTGATCACATTTTAACTGTATTGGTAACATGTAAAAACACCTGCTTTTGGAATAGGAATCACATTCTTATGATTTGTTGGATGGTGACTGCAGAAATCCTGTCGGATGATTTACAAATAAAAATGTCCTTTGTAATCATGACTTGCCCCAAGAGAATACCAACCTTACTTACAAAGACTAATTCCATTAAGGAAGGGTTTTAGTGACAAATATAATCATTTTAAAAAGTCTTACCTTCCCTCATTAAATATTTGAGACACTGATCTGTAGTCCTAAGAGGCCTTCTCAAGCTAGGACATGCAGGCCACTAAGGCAAATGTGTCATAATTCCTTAAATACACTGACTATATTGTAGATATGTAAGAAAAAGGTTGCGCTTTTAGAATAGTAAGAGGATGCCTTACTGTCAGCCCAGGTGAGCCCAGTGACCCATCCGAAGAACGGCAAAGCTGTCCTGTTTGCCTGGAGCTGCTCACGGCTGTGAAGGTCATACCTTCAGCTGTGAGCGTCCAGACTTGATGGAGGGACCACATCTGAGACCCAACGAAGCACAACTCCAGTATCAATTCCCTGGCTGTTTCTCCCAGAAAAGTCCAACCTCCTCTTGGAGATACAGCTGTATGTTAAAGACAACCAAACGGTTCAAAAGCTCTAAGATGGTACTATGCAAATTTTGATTCTGGATCTTCTACTCAAATACTGTGCTTGAAGTAAGGCTGGAGAAAGATACAAACAAAACCAACATTCAGTTTTAAAGCAAGACTGCACGTCTACAGCAGTGACATAGACTAACAAACCCTGCCACCGGGACAGTAACTGATTTCATCATGCACTCTACGAAACGCTGACCGTGGGAGTTTCCCTTAGTTACGAATGTAACCAGCTCACTGGAACCCAGTGGGCCTCTGTCTCTAATTTGTCAAAAGTTGTTTTCAGCTCATTGAATGCCACAGTGAGGTCATCATTTACTATGATTTTGTCAAAAAGATGACCATACTGATTTTCCATTATCTGTGCAGATTTAATCATTTCCTGAAAGTCTTCTTCCTGCAAAAGGAAATATTAAAAAAAAATTTTGGTTAACCAGGCAATTCTATCACTTTACATGGATGCAGACCTTTCCATAACTGGTTTATCAAATGCTATCCTGTGTTTTTTCTTTCAGCCGCAAATGAAAATGACCCTCTTGACCTGCAGGTTCTTCGGACATCATAACTTCATAACTCAACTGCTCACGCAAAGTTCCCACCTATCGTGAATTTCAGGATTATCACTCACTCATCATTACAGGAATATTTCAGTCAACAGAATAGGAAGATCTAGTCATAGAAGCACAGAAAGCCATTACCATGCAATCACTCAAAAGGTACGTACCTACATACAGTTCTGCTTTTATCGAGTTGTGGATCACACCATCTACTACACCATGTCTTCTGAAGGTAGTGGGGCTCCCGCATGCGTAATTTCAAGCACCACTTACATTTTCTTAATGAGCCTCACTGTACTTACTGTGAAAGGCTTTGCCGCCCCTTGGTCATCTCTGCTTGAAATAATCTTTGCATTTTTTCTTGTCTCCCTCAAGCGCTCTATTGATGGAGGCTTTATAAATATCACGTAGGGCTTAAATTCTAGGGTCCTTAAATGCTTCACTGTCTGCAAGGAAGAAAATAAGTTTTATTTCTTCATAAGGTCATGAGTGAATTTTATAGTAAAACCAAAGTTTCTTTCAAAGGAGAAAACTCCTTAAAATTAATTCCAGTAGCTCTTTCAATAGGTTATTCAATCAGTAGTTGCCAATTAAATGTCATAATTATATACCCCTGAAAACATGTTAACTTGCCTTTTAAGATGTTTTGAAATATTTTGAAATCTATCATAATTCATACTGAACAGAAGCAGCTAAAAATACCGTAAAACTGATTTTTAAATCAAATACTCAAAAGATGCTATAAGTTAAGTGTGTGTCTGCACAGGAAAATCTTCCAACCATCCCATCTAAGCCTCTTCCATATCTCACACAGGAGTCTGTCATTCTGTCTTGTATGCCATGCTATCCTTTGCAGTGTCCTAAAAGGACAAGCCTTCTGCTTTCCAGGAAGCTTGTCAGCATTCCCCCATCAAAATATCTTACATTATTTACACTATGCTGCTGAGGACTCACCTCCAGTTGAGGGGGAATGGTAAAAGGGTGGGAGTTGAGGGACCCTCTTGACCTATGTGTTAGGGCTCCCCCCAGAATGTGCGTACAAATCATAAACTCCCCTGAAAGGTTAGTGTGGGGGATGGGGCCAGAGGATCTGTATGTCCGGAGGGCTAGTGAGGCTCTGGGGACAGACAGCTGGACACACACCAAGGGAGCTGGACCCGACTAGACCCAGGGTTCCAGCAGAGAGACTGGGCACAAGTAGGAGTATCCTACACATGGCCGGTGCCTAAGGGAGGGGTCAGCTGCCCTTCTGATCCTTGGGACGCTTTCACTCCAGACTCATCTTCCTGAAGAGGAGTGAAGGGGCATCTCCAGGCCATCCTGGGTCTTGGAAGTTGTACACCCATCAGTGAGCCAGACACTGTGGCCCCTGGGTGACAAGGACAAAGCTGTGGGTTGGGTCTCTGCTGGAGCAGATGTAGTTCAGCAAGAATTGAATGGCTTCGCCCACTGGCATCCTCGGTCCCAAGCGTTCATAAGCATTCCCGGCCTCCCGGCGAGGATTCAGCCGACAGCTGCAGGAACGATCTCACTCAGCTCAGTTCCTGCGAAACGCCCCCCAATGCTATGCAGGGGGTGTGCACTTGTAGAATATGTAGAGAATCAAAATACAAGAGGGCCAAGAACCAAAATGCCCACTGTAAAAATTACAAGCACTTATAATCGTACTTAACACTTAAGAATACATGATACACGTAACAATGTATTTTTTTTTAATAAAAACTACACAGAAGAAATACCTAAGAGTCCTTGTACTTGGCAAATGCAGAACATAAACAAGAGTTACCAACAGGTCTTGAGGCTTCCCCTACTTCTCTAATATTATGGGTCTTTTCCCCCCCTCTCACCAGAGACCTCTCATATTACATTTAAAGGCTTTCATCACTAGGAAAGCCACTGTTAGGCCAAGAGTGAGCAGCCTTCAGATTTAGCCCCCGACTGAAAGGTTCCCGTGAAGTGTGGCAGCTCACACGGGCCAGAGGGCACTGAATAGCTCATTGTTCACTTACGTGAGGCTGAACATCCAACAAACAAACTTTGTTTTTAGCGAGGACAGACCGCACGGAGTCTATACTTGTGCCATAGTAGTTGTTTTTATATTCACCGTATTCAATAAACCTGTAGGAAATCAGATCTGCATCAGAGCCGTTCGTAAATTAATTACAGATATAACTGGAAAGACATAATTCAAATATATAAAAAGATTTTTGCTGAACATGTAATTTTTTTTTTTACTGTGTTCAATAAAATAAGTAGGGCCAAGTCCTCCAGAATGTCAATTTTAAAAAATCTTGTATTTTACATTTTCAAATCAGTAACACTTGCTTGTATTACACTTAAGCAGAAAGAAAGTACTTCAGTCCAGCAGTACTGTTTTCCATCACCTCTTTTTCAGAACTAATGCAATGCAATAAAACAGTGAATAAGCCAAACAATAGAAACTACTGAAATTTCACTGCACGCTACAGAATAACCACACTCGGCTTTCCAGCGACAGGAGGAGCTGCTTGGTGGCTAATGGAAGCAGGGCAGCCGATTACGTGCTATAAAAACACAATCGCTGTGCCAAACGCGGAAAAAAGCATTTTGATGTTTCAATAAAATCCCCAAATCCTGCATTAAAACACACACTGCTCCCTGATACCCGAAAATATTCAGGCTGGAGCAAATGGGGGACCTGCCGAGGTGGAGCAGTTAGAGCCGGCCGGAGGACATGGTAGAAGCAAGGCGACTAACAGCGTTTTAATTTGCTGAAGAGCCAGTGAGGGGGAGAGATGCGTGTAGAAGAGATGGTGGCACTAGGGATCTAGTACATCGTTGTTAGTTTTTTTTAAAGAAAATTCTATTCAAATTCTGTGTTAAGATTCAAGGAGTGTGGTGGAAAGAGGCCACAATAACATATAAGCAACATTCCCTCATCCTTCAAAGTAACCCCTGCCCATTTAACTCATCAGAAACATAGCAGCTCTAGGTTATTAAAACATTACAGGTGAAGACTGGTAACACCTACTAACCAAATCCTCACCTTTTCATCTGTCTCAAATATTATAAAACTTAAAATTTATTTCAAACAGAAGGGAACCCTCATTTGCCTAAAACCAGGTAAGAGAGGCCCAGGCTTAAAAACAACAGTCATACAAAAACCTTCCACGTACTTGTTATTTTGTACATCTGTCTCAAACAAATGCTTGGAAATGAAAATATATTCCACACCATCGCTCTCCTGGCTTCTTCTTGCTCTGGTTGTGTCTGCGATTTAATTAAAAAGAGTTAACGAAAGTTGACATCAGCCATCCTAAGGAAGATACTAAAAAAGAAATAATCGTGTATTGAAGTATTTTTCAGAGCATCTGGGTGACTCAGTAGGTTAAGCATCTGCCTTCAGCTCAGGTCACGATCCCGAGTCCCGGGATCTAGTCCCACACATCGGGCTCCCTGCTCAGTGGAGAGCCTGCTTCTCCCTCTGCCCCTCACCCTGCTTGTGCTTGCTTATGCTCTCTCAAATATATAAAATATTAGAAAAAAAAAAGTATTTCTCATAAACCAGATTTAAAAACTTAGAAAAGAGCAAATTAGCTAATAAAGCGTCATTCCGATTTTCTACCAATAGGAAAGTACAGCACTGATGTGAATATGGATTCAAAATTAAATAGCTGTGTGTCTGTGCTATTCATTATTTTGAAGGCACTCTACTATGTTAAATAAAAATGGTATTTTAACCTTTGAACGAAAACTCCTGTCTTTTGCAAATAATATGCTTATTATCATATTTACTGATTGTTATTCACTAAGCAAGTTCAACGCCTACGAGGTTGTAAGGTAAACGCTGAAATTATTTTACTGTCTTCACACACAGCACATAGTGAGTATGTCATCAATGTTTTGTTTTACTGACTGAATTCGAAAACCTCTATGTGCTATTCATTCCTCCATTGCAAAATTATAAACACCTCAGAATATTCCTGAACTTCCAGACGTGCTGTAATGTTGCTGTCTGCTACTAAGTTATAATGGAGCAGAAAATACAGGGTTAACTATAAAAACATAACCAAACCATGCTGATTGAGGAAGTGCAAGTAGCCCATCTTTACTGCAGATTATAGCTAAAAACTCTGGGCCCAGCCAACTTTGCAAAGAAATTAAGCATGGAGACTGTGGAGAGGAATCAACCTGCAGGGCGCAGAGTTTTAACTTCTATTGCTTCTTAGCTTTGCCCGAGTGTGGGAACATTTACAGAGCATCATGGTGTTCTGTGTGACTACATTTCCAGGAGGAGCCCTTTTTTGGTGAAAAGAACCAAGAAAAAACAAAAAAGCCCTTGCAAATTGAAGAGTATGGAGGTAATCCAGGAAGACTGGTGAAGGAGATATTCTAAAGTGGAAGGGATCAATACCAGCTGAAGAATAATCCCTGAGCCATGCACTTGGCCAGTCAGACTCCAACTGACCCAGCAATGTTTTCAAACGCAAACTAAGATTAGAACAAGTCTCAGCCTAACCCGTGAATAAGAGACCCACAGAACACCCCCAAACCAATGCAGAAAAGGCTTAGAGAACTGAGCTGAGATTTGAACCATGCACACGAGTATCAGACTTACCCCTGAGACACATGTGACAGGGAAGACCCAAACTAGTGTAGCAAAGACTTAACAGAATTGAACTCCAATTGAAACACAACTCACAGGAAATGGGACAGAACTTCTGTTGTAAATATAAAAAGGTGATTACTTGCTAAAACAAAAACTTTCTCCAAAATGTTGACTCCCCTCCAACACCTCCTGCTTTACTCATTTTCAGAGTGCTCAGAGAGCTGTCTCTGGCCCAGAGTTGTAAGTATAATCAGCAGTAGGATGGGCTATATCCAGGTTTTCACTTGCCAGGTTCGCACTGAAACTTCTCAGGGTTTTTGTTTGTTTTTAAAGTTAATCCTTTATTTTCTGCTCCACTGTAAGCAGGACCTAGAGTTGATAAAACGTTGCATTCATAACACCCCCAGTGCAACTTAAAAGAGTCAACAAATTTTGACTAATTCTCAAGGGGAAAATGGCAGACGGCAACTCTGAATGATCCAGAAGTTAGAACTACTGGACAAAGACTTTAAGGCAACTATTTGTAACCGTGTTTTATAGGGTAAAGGAAAACACATCTGAAATGAATGAAAATATCAATTCTCAGAGAAATAGAAACTATAAACAAGAAGCAAATGGAAAGTTTAGAAAAGAAATATACAGTATCTAACAGAAACAAGTTACTAGATGGGTAAGTTGCTAGAATGGGGAGGACAAAGAAAAAAGCTAAGGAACTTGAAGGTAGATCAATGGAAATTATAAAATCCGAGCAACAAAGGAAAAAAAAAGATTGAAAAGATATAAATGGAACCCGAGGGATCTGTGTAGTGAGTAATCTGGATGCCAGAGAAGACAAAAAAGATATTGAGGCAAAAAAAAAAAAAGTCTTTCAAGAAATAATGGCCCCAAACTGCTAAAATTTGGTGAAAGACGTACATTTCACATATTTCAGAAGCTCAACAAATCTCAAATAGATAAATTCAGAGAAAAACCATGCTAGACAGCAACAAAACCAGAGTACTAACAGCCAAAGATAAAGAAAAAAGTCTTGAAAGCATCTAGTAAAAATCAGTACAGTGCATATAAGGAATAATGATTTCTGTGACTACAGATTTATTATAAATCATAAAAACAAGGACTCAGTGAAATAATATCTACACTTAAAGTACTGAAAGATAAGAACTTCACCTAAAATATTGTTCAGGAGAAAAAGGCAAAACATCTTTTCAGAAGGAGAGAGACTAAGAGAATTCATCAGCATATCTGTTCTAAGAGAATATTCAAGGAAGGTTTTAGGCTAAAAGGAAATGTTAAGAAGGAAGTTTATATCTTCAAGGAATGAAGAAAGAAGAAAAAGAATAGTTGAGTAGAAACAGAACTCTATTTTTTTCCCTCTTACATTCCATATATATATGTGTGTATATATATATATAATATAAACATACTGTATATATAGATGCATATATGTATATGTGTATATATATATCTAATAGACATATTGTGTATATAAAATTATACAGACATGTTATATATATTATATATTAGACATTGATATGTCTATATATGATATATGTTATATATAACATATAATAAACATATATATATATAAACTGATTTAGAAATTGTAATATCTAGTAGAGTTTTCAGTGTATGCAAACATAACCTTGTCAACTAGCACAAAAAGGATTAGGGAAAAAGACTCATATGATTGAAAGGTTTCTATATATTATGTGAAATGGCATGAAGTTAACTCTAGACTGTGACTGGTTAGACATTAAGCATATTGTAGTCCCTAGAGCACCCAGGAACAAATAATGCAAAGACGTATAAGCAGAGCACCAATAGGTAAATTGAAATGGAACATTAATAAACATTCAAATAATGAAAAAAAAAGGAGAAAAAAATAAAAAGCAAACCCGCCCCCAAAACCCAGGATAAATGAAAACATAATAGTAGCTTAAATTTAATCATTTCCACAATTCAATAAATGTTAACTGGTTTATATACTCAAATTAAAAGGCAGAGAGAACAGGTGAAAAAGCAAGACCCTACTACATGCTGTCTATAAGCTTGTAAGAAAGACACATTAAATATAAAGACACAAATAAGCTGAAAGTGAACAGATGGAAGACAGTGTATCTACCACGTAAATAATAAGGATAAGGCAGGGGCGCCTGGGTGGCTCAGTGGGTTAAGCCTCTGCCTTCGGCCCAGGTCATGATCCTGGGGTCCTGGAATCGAGCCCCGCATCGGGCTCTCTCCTTGGCGGGGAGCCTGCTTCTCCCTCTCTCTCTCTCTCTGCCTGCCTCTCTGCCTACTTGTGACCTCTCTGTCTCTATCTGTCAAATAAACAAATAAATCTTATTAAAAAAAAAAAAAAAAAAGGAATGTGCCTTCAGCTCAGGTCATGGTCTCAGGGTCCTGGGATCGAGCTCCGCATTGGGCTCTCTGCTCGGCAGGAAGCCTGCTTCCCCCTCTCTCTCTACGTGCCTCTCTGCCTACTTGTGATCGCTCTGTCAAATAAATAAAATCTTAAAAAAAAAAAAAACAGTAAGGATAAGGCAGCTAAAGTGGCTACTTCAGTATCAGACAAAAGAGACTTCAAGAAAAAGTATGATCAGAGATAAAGAAGAATGTTTCATAATAATAGACACTTAAAACAATGATAAATTTGTACACACAGAGTAACAAAACTTTAAAGTACATGAGGCAAAAATGGGCTTAAGTTAAATGGAGAAATGGACATGTTCACCATCAGAATACATTTTACTGCCTCTTGATAACTGATGGAACTAGACAAAATATCAGTAAGACACAGGATCTAAACACCACCAACCTTCAGGGGTCTATTTAATACCTAACACTGCATCCAGTAGCTGCAGAAAACACGTGATTTTCAAGCATAGATGATGCATTTGTCAAAAGGTCGACCATATGCTGGCCTGTAAAAAGTCCTAGTCAATGTAAAAGAATCCAAATCATAAGGAGTAAATTCTCTAACCAAAAAATAATGAAAAATCCATAATAAGATATCTAGGAAAACCTCAAATATTAAATAACACACTTCCAAATAATTATGAATCAAAAATGGAACAATAAAAGTAAGCAAATACTGGGAAGTACACGACAAGGAAAATACAATCTATTAAAGTTAAGGGATAGAGAAAGATAGTGCATAGCAGGAAACTTTGCCTTTACGTACTTCTATTAGAAAAGAAGACCTAAAATAAGTGACTGAAAGTTAATCTTAAAAATTGTGGGGCGCCTGGGTGGCTCAGTGGGTTAAAGCCTCTGCCTTCAGCTCAGGTCATGATCCCAGGGTCCTGGGATAGAGCCCCGCATCAGGCTCTCTGCTCAGCAGGGAGCCTTCTTCCCCCACCCCCCATCTCTACCTGCCTCTGCCTATTTGTGATCTCTCTCTCTGTCAAATAAATAAATAAAAATAAAATAAAATAAAATAAAATTGCAAGAGGGGTGCCTGAGTGGCTCAGTGGGTTAAACCTCTGCCTCCGGCTCAGGTCATGATCCCAGGGTCCTGGGATCGAGCCCCGCATCAGGATCCCTGCTCAGCGGGGAGCCTGCTTCCCCCTCTCTCTCTGCCTGCCTCTCTGCCTACTCATGATCTCTGTCAAATAAATGAATAATATCTTTTTAAAAAATTGCTAGAAAGAAAAGATCAAAGTAAACTCAAGCCAAGGAGAAGTGAATAAGAACAGAAATTAACAAAATAGAAAAAAATTAAGAAAAATGACAAAAATTTAAAATCTAATTACAGTGATTAAGAAAAAGAGAACAAAAATCACCAATATAAATAATGAAATAGAAGTTATTACCAGAGATCCTAGCAACAACAAAAAGGATTAGAGGATATTATGCATACTTTATGCAACATATTTGCCAATTTAGATGACATGGATAAATTTCTTGAAAAGTATGAAGAATCAAAATTGAAACAAGAGGAGACAATATCTGAACAGCCCTGTATCTACTAAATAAATCCAATATATAAAGATTTTATTTATTTGAGAGAGCACACACAAGCAGGGGGAGGGCCAGAGAAAGAAGTGAACTTCCTGCTCATTGGATAGCCTGATGTGGGGTTTGATCCCCAGATCATGACCTGAGCCAAAGGCAGATGCCTGGCTGAGCCATCCAGGCGCCCCTGAATAAATCTGTTTTTCCAAACCTTCCCCAAAAGACTCCTGGCCTGGATGGCTGATGAAGTCTGCCCACCATAAAGAATGAAATAACACAAATCCTACAGCAACGTATTTTTGCATAAAGAGGAACTGCTGCTTAATTCATTTTATATTAGTATAACCCTAACAGCAAAATCTAACAAAGGCATTAGAAAACATTACAGACCAATCTCCATCATAAATTTAGGTGCAAAAGTCCTTAACAAAAATATCAGCAAGTCAATTTTGACAGTGTAATTTTTAGGGGCACCCGGGTGGCTCAGTGGGTTAAAGCCTCTGCCTTCGGCTCAGGTCATGATTCCAGGGTCCTGGGATGGAGCCCCGCATAGGGCTCTCTGCTCAGCAGGGAGCCTGCTTCCCCCCTCTCTCTCTGCCTGCCTCTCTGCATACTTGTGACCTCTCTCTCTCTGTCAAATAAATAAAAAATATCTTTAAAAAAATTTATTTTATAAAAAGATACAAGATCACAACCAAGTAGAGTTTCCTGAATAAGAGGTAGGCCAAACATTTGAAAATCAACGGAATTCACCATATTAACAGAAGGAAGGGCAATACATCATCATTTCAGTGTATCCAGAAAGAGCACTAGAAAAAGTTTCAACACCAATGCATGACAAAAAGTCTCCGCAAACAAGGAATTGCAGAGAATGCTTTCAAACAAATAACACGGCATCACTGATTCAACACCATACCTAATGGTAAAAGATGGGAGTTGTTTTCCCTTGAGATCAGGAACAAGGCAAGTCTGCTAAACAACACAAAAAAATAACCTGAAATGGATCAAGACCTAAATGTAAAATGTAAACTATAAAACTTCTAGAAAAAGCAGAATGTCTTTGTGACCCTGAGATAAAGGATTGCTAGAGCACCAAAAGCACAAAACATGAAATTACAGACTTTGTCGAAATTAAAAGCTTTTGGTTTTGAAAAACACTATTAAAAAAACGACAGGGTGGGATGCCTGGGTAGCTCAGTTGGTAAAACAGACGACTCTTGACTTTGGCTCAGGTCAGATCTCAGGACCCATGCCAGGCGCAGAGCCTGCTTAAGATCTTCTCTCTCCCTCTGCTCCTGCCCCACCTGGTATGCACACTCTTTGAAAAAGGAAAAAATAAAAAGGCAGTCCACAGACTGAGAAGAATATATGAATAACACATTCATCATAAAAGGGACACATATCCAGAATAAAGAATTCTCAAAACTCAGACAATACAATTTTGAATAGGCAAAATATTTGAATAAGCACTTCACCAAAGGAGGTGCATAAATGATGCTCGACATCATTAGTCATTAGTTAAATGCAAACAGAGACGCCTCTACAACATACAGGCACACCTTGTTTTGTTGTGCTTTGCCTTATGGTGCCTCACAGGTACTGTCTTCCGTTGTTTTGTTTTTAAAACAAATCGAAGATTTGTGGCAAGTCTAGCAGTGCCATTTTTCCAACAGCATTTGCTCATTTGTGTCTCTGTGTCACATTTTGGTAATTCTCACCATATTTCCAACTTTTGCATTATTATATCTGTTACGGCGACCTGCGATCAGTGGTCTTTGATGTTACTCTCATAGTTGTTTTGGGGTGCCATGACCTGCACCCACATGAGATCGTGAACTTAATCAACAAATGTGTGTGTTCGGACTGCTCCACTGACCAGCCATTTCCTCCATCTCTCCCCCTTCCCTCAGGCCTCCCCATGCCCTGAGACACAACAGTATTGAAATTAGGCCAATTCAGAATCCCACCATGGCTTCTAAGTGTTCAAGTGAAAGGAAGCGTCTCACATTCTCACCTTGAATCAGAAGCTGGACATGGTTAAGCTTAGCAAGGAAGGCGCGTGGCAAGCTGAAATTGGCTGCAAGCTCTCGCACAGTCAAGTTGTGAATGCAAAGAAAAATTCTTGGAATAAATTAAAAGTGCTCCTCCAGTGAATGTACAAACAGCAAGAAAGTGAAAGGGCCTTGTTGCTGATGCGGAGAAAGCTCGAGTGGTCTGGAGAGACGGTGAAAGCAGCCATGACATTCTCCTAAGTGAAGGCCTGATCCAGAGCAAGACCCTCACTTGAGGCCCAGTTCTGTGAAGGCCGAGAGAGGTGAGGAAGCCCAGACGAAAAGCTGGAAGCGAGCAGAGGTTGGTTCAGGAGGTTTAAGGAAAGAAGCTGTCTCCGTAACAGAAGAGTGCACGGTGACTCAGCAAATGCTGACGTAGAAGCGGGAGCAAGTTATCCAGAAAGATCTAGCGAAGATCATTAATGAAGGTGGCTACACTAAGCAGATATTCACTTAAATTAAATAGACATATTGGAAGAAGACTTTCATAGCCAGAGAGAAGTCAATGCCTCGCTTCAAGCTTCAAGGGACAGTCTGGCTTGTCAGGGGTGAATGTAGCTGATGACTTAAAGTTTGAAGCCAGTGCTCATGGACTCTTCTGAAAATCCCAGTGCCTTTAAGAATCATTCTGCCTGTGCTCTATAATTGGAATAACAAAGCCAGGATGACAGCACATCTGCTTACAACATGGCCTGCTGGGTATTTTAAGCCCGCTGTTCAAACCTAGTGCTCAGAAAGATTCCTTTTAAAAATGAGTACTCATTGACAGTGCACCTTGTCACCCAAGAACGCTGATGGAGACGTACAAGATTAATGTTACTTTCATGCCTGCTAACACAACATCCATTCTGCAGCCCACGGATCAAAGAGTAACTGTGACTTTTAATCCTTATTATTAAGAAATACATTTTTTTGCAAGGCTGTGATAGACCGTGATTCCTCTGATGGCTTCGGGTGAAGTAAATTGAAAACTGACTTATGGAAAGAAAACTTTCCTTTGGAAAGGATTCACCATTCTAGATGCCACGGAGAACATTTGGGATTCATGGGACGAGGTCAAAATATCAACATTAACAGTTTGGAAGAAGTTGACTTCAGTCCTCATGGATGACTTGGAGGCGTTCAAGACTTAAGTGGAGGAAGTCACTGCAGATGTGGTGGAAACAAGCACAAAAATTAGAATTTTAGAAGTGGAGCCTGAAGATGTGACTGAATCACTGCCATGTCATGATAAAATTTTAATGGATGAGGAGATGCTTCTTATGGATGAGCAAAGAAAGTGGTTTCTTGAGATGGTAACTGCGAAGGTTGCTGACAAAAAAAGATTTAAAATATCCCATAAATGGAGCTGATAAAGAAGTACAATGTTTGAGAGGCTTGAGTCCAATTTTGGAAGAAGTTCTGTGGGTAAAATACTATCAAACAGCACTGCTACAGAAAAACAGTTCATGAATGGAAGAGTTTACTGATGTGCCAAACCTCACTGTTGTCCTATTTTAGGAAGTTCCCATAGCCAATCGCCCCCCACCCCCGCCTTCAGCAGCCACTACCCTGATCAGTCAACAGCCAACCCCCTCCAGACCCTCCCCCAGCAAAAATATGCCAACTCCCTGAAAGCTCAGAGGATGGTTAGCATTGTTTAACAATCAAGTATTTTAAAATTAAGGTATGTACATTGTTCTCTCAGACATAATGCTATCGCACACTTGAGAGACTACAACATAAGCACAAATTTCATTTTTTCTAAAAAAAATTTTTATATGTACTGGGAAGCCACAAAATTCATTTGAGCTGCTTCACTGTGCAGGATTCATTTTATTGTGGTGGTCGGGAACTGAACCCATAATATGCCTGAGATAGGTCTGTATCACACGGAGAAGATTTTGAAAGGCTGACTATACCAATTATCGACAAAGCTGTAAAAAATGAGACCTTGCACACAGAGCTAGTGGGTTGGAAAATGGTATAGCCATTTCAAAAATGGCTTGGTAGGTTCTTAAAAAATTAAATATGATCCAGCCATTCTATTACTCCTTATTTACCCAAAAGAAACAAAAACATATGTTCATCAGAATATCTAGCTTATGGGTTTATCTGTATTAACCAGAAATGGGGAGAAACCCCCAAGTATCCATCAGCAGGTAAATGAATGCATAAAGGAATTAGAGTATTTATTTCCATACAGTGGAATACTACCAAGCAATGAAAAAGGATGAATTATTGATCTGTGAAACCATGTCAGTGAATATCAAACTCAACCTGGGTGAAATAAGCCAGGCAAAAAGAATGTGGGAACATACTGTATAATTTTATTTGTATAAAGTGCTAGAGGAGTCAAATCTATAGTTTCAGAGTGTAGATTCATGGTTGCCTGAAGCCAGGGGTAGAAGGATGGATTACAAAAGGCATGGGGAAATTTTTTTTAAGAAATGGAAATGTTCATTATGTTGATTGTGGTGATTTCATATGTATCTATGTATATTAAAATCAACCTAATTATACCTTTTAAATATGTGTAGCTTATTTATTTCAATTAAATGTTAATAACATAGAAAAGGAAAACTGAGGTAAGTGGGAAAAAACTCAATACAAGAAGTATTTATTTTATAAAACCTGATTAAATTATATCCAAAATTTAACTGACTTCTATTTAGTTACCAAGCATATTTTAATACAACATTCAGATCTCCTGAAACAGTTTTTCATATTTCTGCTGGTAAAACACCAAGAAATTATATTATTTTTTTATGAAGTGTCATACCTTTTGCAGGAATAGCATGAAATACTAATAAATTTAATTCTATCATAAAAGCCAAGTATGAATTCCACAACAGAAATAGACTCTATTAAGTGTATAAAACATAATACACACCCAAGAGTTTGAATGATATTAAAATTAGTATGATGCCCTGCTTTGGAATTTAGGGTTAATATTCACTTATTACTTCTCTAACAGCTTCATTTTTGTGTACTGGTGTTCCTTTAGCAAATAGTAAGCTTCATAAAAATGTACTGTTGAAAATCAAAACTGAGAATTTTATGTGCATTAATTGGTCTCTGATGAACTGAGAAAAGGTTCAACTGAGGAAAAAACCTTTATTCGACTGTAATGGCACAACACTCTGAAAATGCAGTCCACAGTTTTAAGGATCACCGCCCTGACATACAGAGTCCCCTAGGGAGGGTTAAAAGTAGAACTACATCAAGTGGACAAGACATTTATGGCACTGCTAAACACATTTAAAAGAAAACATATCTACAGAGTGTTTGCTTTATCACGAACACCCCAAATTATCCAGGCCTGGCGTACTCTACCATTGAAAAATTTTAGTGTTAACTGCAGTGAGGGTCCACAGGAATCTCACAAACTCATTCTCAGTGAGGAATCCTGAATAAGGGACCTGAGAATTCTCAAGAGAAGGGAACTCAAAAGGAAAGATGGACATATTAACCACAATGCAGGCCACGATCTCCCTGTGGTTCACCGAGTACCCACTATGTCTACAGTGTAAGACAAACATCCAGCAAATATGAGACACACTCCAAACTCCGCCCTCTTCCTCTGCTTCTAACAAAAATTCCCAAATAACTTCCATGGTGAGATAAGAAAAAAAAATGGTTTTAAATTGGTACCTTCATTTTTATATATATATTTTAGAAATCTCAACTGAGGTTTTTCTATGGACAAAGAAGTGTTACAGAACATGAGTTCCTTGAACCTATGAAAACATATAACTGTGATATATGCCTTCATGAGAAACCACAAAGTGATTAACAGGTGTGGTCGGCTATGAGTGCCCAAATTCCAGACCAGAAAGACTTTGGAATCTATCAAGTCTTTGACATCTACTGCAGTACTTTCTGCTAAGTACTTTATTTTAATTTACTGAGACAGCCTTTTGAAGGCCGGTTATATTAATAGTCACTTAAATTTTTTGATGATAAACTAAAGCTTTAAAACAGTGTTGATGCTGCTCATCGAGGATGAAAGTTGCCAGAGAAGCGAAGCAGCAGCAAAGAGACCTCGGCCAGCACGTTTTTTTAAAGTGACTTGGAATGTGTAACGTGGCAACATAGATATTTCGTAAAGATCATAAAATTGTTCTGCCATTTTAGCCCCAAAGAGGCAGTATTTACCTCACTTAGCTTCCCTTTAAATAATTTTTTTAAATTGCAGTGATTATAGAGTCACAGTAAGTTGCAAAAACAGCCAGAGAAGATCCCATGTAACCATCAGTCAGCTTTCTCCGAAAAAGAAAGATGTTCATCTTCCCTAATGGCGGTGCAGTCGAGACCAGCCCATCGACATGAGCAAAGCACAGCGAACTAAAGTACCAAGTAGTTCTTTTAACACTCAAAATCCTGAAGTGAGATACACGGAAAAGTTCACACCTAAGTGTGGTGAGTTTTCACAGATGGAACACACCTGCGTAAGCCGCCCCTCGGCACATGGTCCCGCTCCTGAACCAGTCTCTGGTTTCTGGGAGCACATGTTAGCCCTGCTCGTGTGGAGCTGGCAACCACAGGGCCATGGGCATATCTCTGTGTCTCCTCCACTCCCTGAAAAATTTGCCATCACGCCCCTACCCATCCACTGCTGCTAGGCACTGGGTCCTTTCCAGCGTGGGGCTGTTGCGAACAGGGTTTCTATGACTATCGGCTGCGGACAGGAGTAGAATCACGGGGTCGTGGGGTAGATGTTGGCTCAGCCTTAGCGAATACGTGGTAGATGCTTAGTTTTCCAGAGTGTGTGACATTAATTCACACCTCCTCCCGCAGTGTGTGAGAGTTCCACTGCGCTCCACTGTTTCCAACTTCCCCATTCTGGTGGAGATTTAGTGCATTTGGGGGAAAGACTGATAGCTAAACATGGAACAGAATACTGGTGGAGGAATCAAAGCAGTAATTTTTCTCTAGATAATAAAGAATCACCTGGAGTATTTTAAAAAGCAAAACAATCTAAAATTCCAACACCGTTCTTAAAATATATTCTTCTATAATTAATGGAATCATCCTGAGTTGATGCTATGGCTGTTATTTTCCAAAAATGTCTCGGGTTATGAGTCACTGGGGATACATAAAATAGATTTTCAGGCATTCTGTCAGGTTTCTTGAAGGAGGATGTCTTTGGAAAGGCCTTGGAATCTTTTCCTAAGAAGCCCCAGAGATTTTTATCATCAGGCGAGTCTGGAAAACACAGCTCTGTGGGGATCCTCTGACATTAACACCTGTTTAAAAGTGAATCTGAGTGGAAAATGACTCCTTCGGGGATTTCGTTGGAGAGTCCCAGGCCCAGAACTTTTCTGGATATTATCAATTTCTATAACAACCTCAGAGGCAAGTGTTGGATAGGTCGAGGCCCAAGTACGCTGCCCTAGGTCCTTGAATAACACCAAAACTATCATAAAGGCTTATGTCTGAGGGACAGTCTTATTGGTATTTATCAACTTCCAAATAAATCGATGTTCATGACGGACTGTGCGACAATAAAGAACATGCGTAGTTGGAAAAGACTGTGTAGTGTAGTCTTGGAGGAGGGACGTGAGAAGTGCAGTCATGGTGGGTGCGAGTATGACAAGGACAGCTCTGAGTAAGTCCCATACCCTTTCTCCCTGCTTCCCTCCTCTATGGCAGGTGGACGTCGCCCCCGTGGTTGGGACAATGAAATAAATCAAGGCAGATAAAGGAGATGAATACACGGCAGGAAATTCATACATGCATTTTTTCCCCTTTGTAGTGTTTCTTCACCTGCCAGGTGCTTTGTAACTGCTTCCCAGTAAGACAGACAATTGTTTTGTAAAATTCGCGAATTACCTGTATATTGCGAGTCAGCTTTTGCAAGAGAGGAGAATAATTAAAGTTAAAGAAAAAAAAAAAAAAACGGGGAAAAAAACCACTGTTTAATTCCACATCTCCACATTTTTCCTTTCCTTTCATCTCTGTTGGTGGAAACCAACGGCCCTGTAACGTATGGCTGAAAATGACTATAAACAATAATTTGGAAAAATGCAGTAACAAGGAGTAACTTGAGGTAATAGAAAACTATAATTTTAAAATAAAGTTGAACTCTTTCAAAACTAGAGAACACTGCTCAGGGCCATACACAAACAGTTGTGTTTTTTGTTTTGTTTTTAACAGTACCAAAACCACTTGAAAAAGCCAACATTTCAATTTTAGCCTTTTAGACGGCTTTCTAACATCAACATATTAAGTAGTCAAATGGCATTTATTCTGGAGATCAAAATGCTTCCAGCATCACATTTCACTTGTAAGAAAGCCTATGAAAACTTCTTTTATAAAAATAGATCTAATTCTGTATACTGAAAAGAAACCCACCATATTTGGATTATATGGCCATGAAAGGCCCATTTAACACCATCTGCCAATTACTACATATAAAAAGTAATTAAGAAAGGCTTCTATTAGAAGAGGCCTCCTTTGGCTCTCTGTGGTTTGGGCCTTCTGATCTTAAACCTGGTGAAAACCTCTGGAAAACATTAGCACTTATTTTAGGAAGTCAAAGAGTCAGGCTTTTATTTAGGAGAAAATTTGTAAATACTAATTTAGTGTCATATGCGTATTAAAATTCACCATTAAAAACTGAGAGTTAGAGAAGCTGTGATTTAACAAATGTCCTGCCAACGGTCTCTGCATTCTGGGGCAACCCCTTCACTCCGTGCCTCAGTTTCCTCCACTCTCAAAGGCGGAGAGAGTCACCGCCCACTTGCTGTGGCTGCCGGTCGTCCGGAGGCTCAAGGCCGGGAGCCGCCGGGGGGGGTGGGGGGGGCCCACCCACGCTCCATCGTGGCGAGCGATCGCTACCGCGGGCGCAGGGGACTTACGGGGCACGGTCACTCCGTAGTGCTGGGTGTCGCTGATGAGCAGCTTTCGTTTCAGTTCATTCAGACCTACTCCCACGGGACCTGAAAAGCAGGAGAATACCGACGCGTTACGAAACAAAACACCGTAAGAACACGTCCATAATCCACCCGGGTCCGGGAGACAGAGAACACGGATCCCACTGGGCATCCCACGTGGAGAGCATCTCGGGTTCAGTCGGGCCTACGGAAAAGCTAGGTCTTCTGTTGCTTTTTTACTATGAACATTTAAATCCCTGCCTTTCCATTACAAAGGTGAGAAATACTGATGTTTTCGGTGAAACATAAGCACAACCGAATCTATCAACCAGAAGATCCTAAAAAGGTGTGTGCGCCCGAAGACGTCCAGGTGCGGGGTCTGGGCACCAGCTCTTTCCATCCCGGATGTTTTTAGAGCTTAATAAAAGAACATCTTGGAATGTTAACTTCATTTGATGATGCGCTTTAAATTTGCAAAACCGTCCGCCACGTGTACGTCGGTCAAGGTAACTCCCGGACCCTGGACCTGCAGGGGGTCCCTCCGCGCGGGCCGCAGGTGTCCCTCAGCACCCGACGAGGTACTGCGGCTGCTGCGGCGGACCACGGTGAACCCTGCCTCCAAAGGCGGTCACTGGGTGGAAAGCATCACACAAAACGACGATGAGAGGCAGGGCGAAACAAAAGCGGTTTCTGGGAGGGTCCCAAACAAGCCAGAAAGTCACAAGCCCCGAACGGTGTCTCACAACTCTGCCATCAGGGCCCATTTACGGTGCGGGCGCTGGGCAGAAGGCAGGCTGCGGCCCCGACGGCCTGGGTCAGAGCCCCCCCCCCCCACCCCCAGCTGCCCGGGTCTGAATGTGTGTCCCCCACCCCCAATTCACAAGTCACAATTCACAAGCCCAGTGCCCCAGCCCCAGCCGTGGAAGACGGGTCTTTCCGCGGGAGCCTAGGCCGCGAGGGTGGAGCCCCCGGGAAGGGCTCGGTGCACTTGTGGAAGAGCTTCCGGCACGTGGGGACCCCCAGCTGTGTGTGACCTGGCCAAGGGTCCTCGTGCGGCCGTGCTGGCTCCTTGACCGTCAAGTGCCCATCCTCCAGGACAGTGACAAGTCAATTCCCGGCGCGGACAGGCCACCCCAGCTGGGGTATGTCGTTCCGGCAGCCCTGGGAGCTACACCACCGACGAAGTTAACATCTTTGAACCTTGATTCGACTTCATGCTAATCTTGGAAGTAATCACTCCCCCTCTCTCAGGGAATCCATGAACCCAGGCCTTCGTGTTCATTCCCTCGCCTACTTCCTCTTCTGGGCTTTGAGAAGAACAAGGCTTTTGTTCTGGACAATGAGGAGCAGACGGGTGGCCGGAGAAGAGACTGGGGGCCTCCTGGGTGGAGGAAACGTGTGAGTGAAGATGAACGGACAGTGAGGCTATGCTTTCCTTGCTTTACTGACACTTTTAGGACTGTCCCTGTCCCCCTTTCTGGTCACTCACTAACACCTTCCATCTTTCCAGGAACTGCTGCCGAGTACCAACCCTGGCACTCCGCTGTCCCTTTTTACAGCGAATACTCTGGAATATCCCATTGATGCCCTGAGATGGAATTCAGAGCTAATGTCACACACGAGCCCTCCACATTAATAAAATAACCTCACTGTAATACGTGAAAGATAAAAAAAAGTACTTATAACAAAGCAGTATGTACTTCAACATGTAAATCCTTGGACATGACTAGAAAACCTAATGACATCAGATGTTCGCACCCCCCCATACTAAGGCTGGATTTGAGAGTATTAAGCTCAGGAACCATCCTGATGAGGAAGTACCTGAAAACGGAAGCCCAAAGGTGCAGGAAAGTAGGAGAATAAACCTCAGCAAATGGACAGGAAGGACAAGGGAAACCTTCTGGAATACGGTAAAGGCAGGGGGAAACAGCCTCCACTGAAAGAGATAACAGGTCAAGACTATCGAAGTGAAGAAAATGATACTTTTGCAAATGGCCCTCACTTTAGATGGAAGTATAGTATAAAAATATAGGGGATGAGACAATGCTTCGCTGTCCCAGCTGGCAGACCTCTTGTCTTCAGCCTACGCTGAACTGTTTGGTCTCAGAATGTCTATTACAAACATTTAAGAGAGAGTATGTGGGATGCAGAAATGGCGTGTCTACATTCCTGGCCCCCTCAGCCATTTGGACTTTAAAACAGAGTCAATGCCCATATGCTTCCCAGTAGGCAGCGCTGCCCCTGTCAAAAGTCATTGTTCTGAGACATGAGCCCCGGCTCTTGTCATTCTCTGTACTTCAATTCCTGCCATGGCCTTGGGTGACTCAGCATCCACGTGACGACCCTTGCAGGCTGCCGGCCTCCTCAGCTTCCCCACACCTGCTCACGAGCCACTTCCACCCCCCATCACCAGCAGCCAGAGGGCCTTCTAAGGAGCTCTCCTGATCCTGTTGCTCCCTTGCTTAACATTCTTGGAAACGTAGTTTCCAGAGGCTCTTCTGAAAAAAATTAAAATTGTCCCGTGGTTACCCAGGCTCCACATGACCTGGTCCTTGCGTTGTCCTCCTGCCTTAAAGCATTTGCCCAAGTTCCCTCCTTCATCTGGAGTCTCAGTGAGTTCTGCTATGTCAGAGCTTGGCTCAAACACATCTTCCTCAATCAAGTCTAAAAAACTGCCCTGACCCTGTCAACCTTGTTTCTCATTTTTAGGTTTTCAGAGCCACCCATACATCTTCCTATCTTACAAGTCGCAATTCAACAACTGGGTAATACACTGCTTCATGGCCTGTCTTTCCCACTAGACAGAGGCGCCATGAGGGCAGGAATCCTATTATGTCACTTACATCCCCAGAAGGCAAGCCTCAATAAAAATCCGTGGAATGAGTGCAACTTGTAGTGTCACACCATCACCACCTCATCCACTCCAGAGAACACAGAGGCCAGCAAGTAGAAAGGTCTTCGAAGTCCTTTCTAGAAACTTCTATATCTAAACCCATCTAGACCATCATCTAGATGCTTCTCTGCAGTCATAGTCTCTTACGCCTTCTCTCGGAGATCAGTCTTCCTGAATCTTTACCTTTTATAGCTGGCTCATTTCTATCAGCATTTTAAACGAATAAATTCTCTCCTACCTTAAAACAACAACAAACTTCCCTTCCCCTTAAGATGTCCCTCAGCCACTGCTCCCTCCTGTCCCTGCCACCCTGGGTCTGGCTTCTGCCACTTGTCACGGGCATCTCACATTCTGCCTCTAGTGCCTACAGAGTCAAATAGCAGTTATCTGACACACCACGGTTTCCATGCAGCAGACACGCATTACAAGGTTAACACAAACCATTGCTAATTCTCTGGGATTGATCTCATCACCCTGAGATCACGATCTGAGGCGAAACCAAGAACCGGATGCTTAACCGACTGAGCCCCCACCCCCCCGCCGCCCCCGGTGCCCCCGGTGCCTCTACATGTGCTAATTCATGTTTGTTGTTTCAGCTTAGGTACATTTTAGGGAATCTGCTCTAATGCTTTAAAGATGAGTTTAGTACCAAGTTCATGCGTTCCCTTTGCTCCCAATTCAAAGTACCAATCACACTATGCTCTGTTTACCTGTCTCTGTCCTCCGACAGACTGGAGCTCTGTGGAAGCAGGGCCGTCACCTGCTTGTTCACCAGCTGGTAAAGGGCAGGCACTCGTTAGTTAGTTTTATTCATTTCAATTACACTCAGTAATTGTACTGTTCTGGAGGTAAAACTATCTGCTGAATGACCGAAGGCATGGGAGCTGCACGTACTTAACGGCATCTGCATCTAGAAAGTCTGGACATGATGCTGAGGGACTGTGCTCTTGGTCCCTAAGAGGATTTGGTGGAGCTTTCATTTGAACTTGGCTCTCGGGATCTTAAAGGACAGAGAAGCAGCGGGGATGGTGATGATTCGGCTGTGGACCAGCACGTTTCAGGGAAGGGAATCTACCGCCCACGTCTGAGAAGGCCTGCAGCGTAACAGAGGGGCCAAGGCGAGCGTGCCTTGTGAGTGCAGACACGGCAAGGCACGACTCGGGACCACGAGGAGAAACGAGATCTCAGGGAGAGGGGAGGGAAGCGACGTAGCCTTGACCAACGGCGAAATGCCAGGCACCCTATGGGGTGCATGTATCTGATCTACTCTGAAGGTACCACAAATATTTAAAGTGCTCCAACTTACTCTTCAATAGAAAACGAAAAAGAAAAACAAGAATTACAAATGGAGCTGTGTGCTCTGTACAGATGCAGACTCCGTTATACACACGCGAAGAAAAAGACAGAAGCGAATAAAACACTCAAACTTAAAGAGCATGTCCGGGCCTGCCGTGCCCACTTCCAGTCCCAGCACCCAGGTCTAAAAGCGTGACATGAATTTCCTTATTTTTTTTTTTTTTTAGCAGGTCTCGGCTCTGGAGTGCTTCCCAGAGTGCAAGATACTTGCTGAGTGAGAGTCTAGCTTTTTTTTTTTGTTTTCTTTTTTTCATTCTTCTACTACCCAATGCCAAAAAACACAATGATTTATTTTAACTCTGGAAGAAAAAACTAGGTGTGTTTGAATTGGGGGAGGGGGCCGTATGCTGTCTCTAACAGGATACCCTGACATTCTGACTGTATTCAGTTTTACCCCTTTATATGATCTCTCTGTGGAGTGAGTTTGCTTCACTGCACACTCATGGGGTACGCCAAGAATGTTCAGTGGCAAAAGATTTTGTCTGAAAAATTTTTACTAGCTTTGAGGTCATCATCTTCAAAGGTGGGAGTTTTCTTACAAAAAGGGTTAAAATAGGGATACGGTTTCCATTATTTTTTTTTTTTTTTTTTTTAGATTTTATTTATTTGTCAGAGACAGAGTGTGAGACAAAGCACAAGCAGGGGAAGCAGCAGGCAGAGGAGGCAGCAGACTCCCCTCATTGGGCTGAGCAGGGAGCCCGATGCGGGACTCAGTCCCAGAAAACTGGGATCCTGACCTGGGCTGAAGGCAGCCGCCTCACCTCCTGAGCCACCCAGGCCGCAATGCAGTTTCCATTTCTTACTACAAAGTTATCCTGAGCGCCTCCAAACAGCATTTTCCCTGACAAGCTCTTGGACCAATTCTGTCATCCACACTGGTGAAGTTCTAGAATTGTTCTTTTTGGATCTTAATCTTAAGATCACCACCTCGCTCATACCCTTGCTCTCCTGTGAATAGGTGCAAGTTCACGGCCCTTTCGGGTGGCTGCTCTGGGTTTAGGATACAGGGTCCGTTCACACCGCGGGCCACTTTCGGGATGCAGACTGAGTGAGGCTCCTTCTGCAAGGGGAGAGACTCGCTTCCATACAGCAGCTGTTGCCACAACTGGTGAAGTACACACACGTATGTATTTAAGTTGTTTTCAGTTGTGCTTGTTAATACTTAAAGAGAAAGATGATAATCTAAATAGCACATATTTAAATCACAGACAATAGGCTTTGGAAAAAGAGAAATGACGACACACCAAGGTTTCCATGCGGCAGACGTGCACTACAAGGTTAACATAAACCATCACTAATTCTCTAAAGATCCCTGCGAGGAAGACAGCTCCGTCCTCATCTTACAGACGAGAAAACGGACCATGAGAGGTGAAGGAATTTCCCTAAGGTTACACACATCTGAAGTGTGCCTCAGGGCGTGTTCAAAAGCCTTGTTGGACTCAAAAAGGTCTGAGTTCTTCCCATCCTGCCTTTTATCCAAAGAATGTCCAGGAACTGTCTGATGTTGCCTATGACCTGTGGCTTCAGTCCTTCACCCCGTTTCCAAGCCACCCCACACCTTGGACAGTAAGGACAACCTGTGCTCGTGGATTACAGAGAGATTGCAGCTACAAAAGTGGAAGTCAGATCTGGGGATCTCCAAGCTCGTTCTGTGCAGAACCTCGGAAAAGCCGATATGGAACTGACTGAAGACAACATATGCTAGGCCTGGCAGACATACACACAGCGTGCGTGCCAGCATTCTAGATTCGGGGCAAAGGAAATCAAATACAATGATGATAGGTAAGTCAAAGCCAAAAAAAAAAAAAAAAGGCACCTTAAAAAAACATTTTTGAGTTCATTAATTTGAAATTCAGGCAGTGAACTAAAATTAATGTTTTGCTAGCTTGAAAGTAACACAGAAGCATGTTTCTATTCAAACCAAAACACGTAAATAAGTAGATTTCTTTTTTTTTAATTCCATAAGAATTTATAAAATCAACTTTGTGTGCAAATTCCAGAAAGAAAAAAGCCATTAATTCCCATTAGTTGATGTTCTTGTAAAAACTGTACCAATTAGATAATTAAGATAACTAGGAAAGCATATTTTTTAAAAGCTTTTGTACATTTCATTAGTAACATTTCCTGAAAGTAAGCAAATGTGTTGTGTGTGATATTATATAAAGGTTCGTTCATTTCAGCCAAAGAAATACAGTCCATTTAGGGAGTCAATAGTGATGCTGTTAAAGTTTCTGTTTAAAACTTTACACGTAAGGATTCACAGACCTGTACCCCTGGAGATAAAAATATATGTTTATAAAAAATAAAAAATTACAAAAAAAAAAACTTTACACGTAAGGAAATATTCACATTAAACTAAATGCAAAAATGCCTTCATTTTTATCTTTAAAAAAAGATTTTTTATCTTAAAAAGATTTTGATCTTAAAAAGAAGATTTTTTAAAAATCTATATGCAAATTTGTTTATGTACAGAGGAGAATTAACACATAAACGCCTTTGCCCCAAATGACCTCTACCTCCGTTGACATTACTGACACATTATCCATGTAATTCTAAGACACTGAATGTTTTCACGGTTGTATTTTCAGATTTTCTTCTTTTTATTCCATTTCATAACAATCTTGAGGGATGGAAAACAAGAAATAGGTTTTTACTGCTATGCTAGCACAATATATTTTAAAACTTAATTCATACAGTTGACGCACAGAAGTTTCTCGTTCTATAGACACGCTCCCTCCAAAAAAATCTGCTTTCTGAATCTGAAACAGACATATACAATTAAAAATAAAAATAACTGAAATGAGTGGAAAAAGCACTGAAGAAAGAAAACCAGTGCCCACAGCAGCAGTCTGAAACTGTAGGTACAGGGAAAGAATGCTCGAAAATATGGGCATAGTATTCTCATACAAAAAAAAAAAAGAAAAGAAAAAAGAAGAAAAAAGAAATTTATGGACATACTCTGTGGCATTGTACTTGAAGTTTCAACCGTCTACTTATTTATGTTAGTACAGACCCTGAGTGAATACCTACCAGAGCAACAATGTCCTGCTACTGTGAAAATTATCTGATTGAAGTCAATGAAATGTGATATATTTTATTTATTTCTGAAAGAGAGAAAAACAGAGAAAACCCCTGAGTGGGGCAGAGAGAGAAGGGAGAACTGGAGGCAGGCTGCACGCCCAGCACGGAGCCTGACGTGGGGCTCAACCTCGGAACCCTGATAGCATGACCTGAGCTGAAATCAAGAGTTAGACGTTTAACTGACTGAGCCACCCAGGCGCCCCGGAAATGTGTTTTTTTTTTTTTGAAGACACTCATGTAGTCTTCAAAAAAAAAAAAAACCCAAAAAAACTATAGTAAAGTGAGTTTTATTTGTAAATGTCCTGCACAGTGTTTAGTTGTATTTTTTGGTTAAGCCTGATAAGGATCAAAATGAATTTAATAATGTAAATATAGATGAGTGGTACCTTCCACAGGAAAGGACAATCGTGCCAAAGATTACTGTGCTACTCATCAGTTACCAAAGAAGCTTCTCCGAAAGAGGTAGATACAGGTAGAGGAGATTGGCCAAATTAGTCTTAACACACGACGCATTCATGTAACAGAACACATTTAATAAAACCCATTCTTGTTTGGCTTTCTGGGCAGCATTCAGTTACATACGGGAGAGAAATCTATGGCTCTGACCGAGTACTATTCGCTTTTGCTCATGATCTTTGTACATCCTGACACAGACATAAAAATGGTGTACTTTGTGAAAGTTCCTCGCATGGATGCGGTTTTTACTATGTGTTTACCTCCAGTGGGCCTGTCCTGCTTAACATGAAAATTCTTCCACATTTTCCCCCAGACACTTTTATAGTATTGGCCAGACTTGTTCCTCTTACTATCCAGAGAAAAATATCAAAATTGCTGGAGTCTGCACTCAATATCCAAACAGCTTCTGTTACCTGAAAAAACACACTTACTCACTTGATTTATTACAAGACAAATCAAATGAAATCTCTAGGTATCCTTCAGCTCTGACACGTTATAAAAAGCCTACTTATCCTATTGTAGCACTACTATTTTAGTTGCTCTAGGCATAAAATAAAAACCACCATGCTATTATATTTGACTCACAATCTTACTATGATCACAATAGTGGGTGGCTGGATTTTGTGCTGGAGAGTGACAAATTTGTTTATAAAACTAAATTTAAAGTTCCCTTGAAATCAAACTGTATAGAAAAGATAGCAACTTAGCAGTTTGCAACAAGACCTACCAGAGTTCAGGGCTGTTGCTTTCCTAATGGAAGAAAAATCCTATTAATGAAGCATCAGCTTGTATGCAAATGTCAAAAAAAAGGAAAAAGGAAAAAAGGGTGGGAAGCTTGCTCACAGAGCATCATTTTTTCCAAAGTAGCTACGGACACCAGACTTCCACAGACTGACTCAAATTCTCATCTCCCCTCTATTTCAGGGGCATGACAAGTCAAAAAAATGAAAAGGTCAAAATAAACCCATTCCTGAGTTTTCTGAAGCTAAGGAGGAGAGAATACGGGTAACTTTCTTCAGAGTCTGTTCAAAAATGTGACCTTTTCACCAACGCTACCACAATCTGATTCGAAATCCTGATTCCTCTGAATCTGCCCTGCTGTTCCTGTCTTTCACAGCATTTACCACCCTCGAGAACTGTACGACTGACTTTATATTACTAATTTATATTAAATCTGTTTTTCTATGTCCTCCCATTAGAAGGTAAACACCACAAGGGCAGAAACACTCGTGTTGTGTGCGAAGGGACCCATGTGCCTAGGACAGTGCCTGGCCACGGTTTGCGTGCCATAAAAATCAGCTGAATGAACTTAATTGTGGTTTATGCCCAGAAATTAAGCCCAAGTATAAACATTTAAGATACGCCAGTGGCATAAAAAAGCCAACTGTGATTCTAATAAAGATCATTTTTAACCTCCTGTATACAAGGATTATAATTTTAAATCCAGCACACGTTCATAAATCCAATTATGACTTTTGGGTTTACAGTTGTCTATATAAAATCCTCTAGCACAGACTCTAATTCCTACAAGCCTCCAATCAAAGTTCACCCAAAGTTATGAGAATTTTAATAAACATATTAACATTTATATTCCATTCTGAGGGCTTGTCTCTCTGCTTTATGTGCAAGACTTTTTGTTCTGCCATCGTTTTATGGAAAAATGATGACAGTCTCACAAAGGTCTGTTTACCCAGACCGACTCTACAAAGCAGTCTTCAGACAGCATATGAGATTCGGCACCACCGAGGGCAGAATCGTACTTAATGCTCGAGCTGGAAATGTGAAATATATAGAAAGATTTATTATTAGTTTCCTCTTATGCCTCATAACCAGACAGAACAAGTCACAAATTGTCTGAATATGCACATGATGAATTTTGCTCTTCTATTGGCTTAAGCTGTGAAGTGTTTTAGTAGGTCTTTAAACACCAAAGCTTTCTCTCCACTCCCTCCCCTACAAACACACAGACACATTATTTGGCTTCATTACTTTCCTTTTTAAAAAGTCAGGTCTCACTAAAGATAAAATTTATGCAGAAAAACGTACTAAGTGCCTGACATTTGGTTTTAACATACTTTTGGGAAAATACTTTTAAATGCAGAAAGGAGTAGAACAGAAAATGTCACTACACTATTTTTTGGTGGCAGAAATGTGGCTTTGGAAGAGTACCTTTAAAAATTGAAGAGAAAAAATTAAATACTTGTGAGCAAGGCTCGAAGTTCACAATCGTCAAAGTTTTGCTAAGTTAACAGCTTGGCCTGTTTTAATTTCTTGAACGTTAAGTCCAAGGATAAAAAGCGTGCAATGTTACGGTAAGAATGCAGAGCAAATAATACTGTGCAGCGCTTTAGCAATATTTACCTTACAGTTTCAAGGCAAATACCATTATTCCCAATGGCTTTGAAAACAGTGAGAAAAACAAACGAGGCTTGAGAAGGACCAGGCTGCTTACACTCTACCCCTTCCATCTTCGCACACATGTGGGAGCCAAGGCACTGCTTCCTTAGCATAGGATTTCTAACATCATGACCAGTTAACAGTTAAGTCAGGAACAACCCAAAATTTCTAAAATTTGAATCCACTGCTTGGTTACCTCTTGTAGATGATAAACTGCTGAACCATCTAGTTTAGCTTCTACGTGTTTCAGAGACTGAAAAAATAAGCAGAAGCCCACCCATATGTGAATATTTCATGTTTCTCTTGTTAGTATTTTTAGTTAACAATGTTGAAAAGAGACAAAGACCCCAAATGGAGTCACTTTTGCTAAGCCCACATCGTCAGATCCAGACTTAATACCTGACCTAATCAGCTGCAACCTCTCCCAGGAGTGGACTCTTAAACCAGTCAATGTAGGATGACCTGCTCAGCACCAGAAGGTAATCTGTCTGAGAGACCCCTGCCATCCCCCAAAGGAAGGTGACCATGCTTGAAACAATCCACACTTTTCTAGCAACTTGTTTTGCTCCTGCTGCCTATAGAGGTCTTCCATTTTGTGCAGCTCTTTGGAGTTCTGTCACCTAGATGGGATGCTGTCCAATGCACGGAATCACTGAATGAAGTCAGTAAGATCTTAAAGATTTACTCATTGTATTTTGTTATTTAACAGATTTTGTGGCAATGGTAGGCTCTGAAGGAAACTTCTGACACCTCTGGAGATGATGAGAAACACAGGTATCTGGGGAGATCTGTGAACCCTTCAAGTTCTCTGTTTCTCTCGTGGTTTTTGAGGGCCATGGGTAAGCTCCCCCCGGTTCTGGGCTCCGTTCTCTTTGCATCAAACTCCTGATCTAATTGGCTTTCCAATCCAAGACTTAGTGGGTTAGCTAGGTCTGGCAGATGGTTCTGCCCCAAACTCTAGTCCTAGCCTGTATTTAATCTAGTCTCCCGCTGCTGGGGTCTGCTGGTTCTTCCACATTTCCACCTTGGGAATGGCTGGTGGGTACAACTAAGCCTCTTCTTTTTCTGGCCCGTCTGTCATCACATCTCTTTGCCTACTGCTGGTGCAGTAACATGCGCATCCTTGTCTGGCTGGTTTCTTAGAAGCCAAAAAACCACAGACTTGGTGGTGGACACGGATCAGTACTTAATAGCTGTTAGCGTGTTCAACACCTAACTCTGAGACTCTCAGGTTAGGATAAGATGGTCATGGAATAGGTTAGACTGACCCAGGTCACCTGTAAACCTCAAGAAAATTTCTTGCACAGGGAGGGATGCTGTAAAAACACCATGCGATCCTCAAGCCAGTGGCACATCCCTCTGAGGTATGAGTTTGGCTCAAGGAGACCCAATGGCTTAGCTAAAGAAGTGAGATTCCGAGATTCCAAAGAGCTGAGTGTGCCACATCCCAGCACACCTGCTTATTCTATGTCTAAAGAACTATGGTCCCAGAAGCAACAGACAGCCACAAAATGGCAGCTCTTACTAAAGACAACCCAGAATTACAATGGCCATTATGGTGGCGCATTCCAGTTGGATGAGACTGTTCACTTAGGAAGTGCGCTTGAAAGCAAAGGTCCCCAAATCAAACAAACAGAATGGGAATACCTATCTTAACTGGTACGGAGAAGCTTCCAAAAGGCTTCAAGATGCCAAAATAGATTCATTGAAAAATTCATAGCAAAAGGCTAATGAAGAATTAAAGACACAGAGGTCCCTATCACAAAAGACAGACAGACTGACATAAGGCCTACTGCTCCCCTCTCCCCTCCTTTACCGCAGCACTCATGTCCTACTAACTCTCTATCCGAACTGCCCTTCCACTCTGAAGAGACTTACACAATTATATTTTAAAATAAAATCCCCCAAAGCTGCAGGAGATCCTCCTCAGGCATCTTTCACCCCTTGGTCAAAAACCAAACCAAAGTAAGGTCCGCAGCTAAAGAATTTCCTACACTTAAGGAGAAACCCCAGAAGTTTTCTGAAGAATTGTGTCATCATCACGGACTATGACTCCAGGCTGCCGGATCTTTGGGCACGTTCTGGTGGGACCAGATGAAGCCCGAAAATGTACACGAGAAGCAGAATGGCACAACCCCAAGGATGATATTTGAGATCTTCATCACGCTCCCATAATGGACCAGGAAAAAATTGCAAAATAGCAACGAATGTTTTAAAAGCCATTTCTAGAGTCTTTGCTGCCCACATTGATGGGCCTATGATCCAAACATGCCAATAAGATGAATCTGACAGGTTCTAAGCCCGTGTGCAAGCTCTCTTCCTACGGCTTCTAGGTTATACCCTATTTGTAAATCTTCTATGATTAGTGGATTGATAAATAAGACAAACAGGATGGGAGGCCATTGATTTGACTAAACTTGTGACTCTAGCTCATGATGACTTTGAAACAAGACCAAAATCAAAAGTCCACCAAGTTATTAGCCTCACAACTACAAAAGCTATGAGCTAGGCACCCGAATACCTGACAGCCCCCCACCCCACCCCCACCTGCCATTACACCCTCTTAGGAGTCTCATCAAAACACTAGATCAGGGCCCCTGGGTGGCTCAGTTGTTTAAGTGTCTGCCTTCAGTTCAGGTCATGATCCTGGGGTCCTGGGATCAAGTCCCACAAATGTTGGGTTCCCTGCTCAGTGGGGAGTCTGCTTCTTCCCTCTCCCGATGCCCCTTCTCCCCACTTGTGCACTCGTGCTTTCTCTTTCTCTCAAATAACAAATATTCTAAAAGAAAAACTAAAAACACTGGGCCAGCAGTCGATGTCTCATTTTTATTCAACTAGGGCAATTCTCTACTTTAAACCCAACTCTCATAGGACAACAAATCCCTTAGAGTGAAAAAGAAGTTTCTGTAGTGGGGTATCTAAAAAAATTGAGAGTTTCTAGCTCAACCTGCAGTACAGAGGACTCTGGGACCTTTTACTGAAAAAGTTTGTGTGGGATTTTTTGTTTGTTTTGCTACATAATATAGTACCAGTTGCCTTGTTAGGTAAAGATCTCCTTTCTAAAACTGAAAGGGCTAATGTTTTCCCTCCAATGGAAACCTCACCTTAGAACCTCCTGACCAATCTGAACCTTATCTTTTATGTCCCTTATAACTTGTCCCTGATACAGAAAAGAAACCATTCCAGCAAAAGATCCCTGATTTATCTGAGGTGCCTGAGAACCTGTGGGCTACTTCTAATACTGACATTGAGAGAATAGAGTACAGGGCCTATAAAAATTCAGACAGACACAAGTAAACCTCTTCCAAAACTGCCTCCATATCCACGAAGCTTGAGGCCATGCAAGACCTCACACCAACAAGACCTTAATCCCTACTCAGGGCTAATCATTCCCCCAGGCACCCCCTGTGACTGCTAGACTGGAAACCTGACAGGCAGGTTGGCGAATTATTAATAAGATAGTTATTCCCCATTTCCCAGTTGATCTAAACCCAACAACTTTTTGTCACAAGCTTCACGGAGTCAAGATGGTTCGCTGCTATAGTTCAGCCTTCTTCAGCATCCCTGGAGACCCCCAAGAGCTAACATCTATTTGCCTTGCTTTGGAACAATCAACACTATACCTGGACAGTCATCTCTCACAGGCTCAGTGGGGCCCCATCTTACTCTCCCCAAGTGCTCCAGCAAGGTTTAGATCCCCTAGAGTTCCCTGGGAAACTGAGCCTTCTAGAGTATGTAGATGACCTCTCGCTCTGCCCAATGACCCAACAGGTGTCCATCAAAGATTCCATTTATTTGCCTCAACAGCTGAAAAAGGACAACTCTAAGGAACTACAATCATCTCTAGATCTTGTTCATTACCGAGGCCATAATCTAGGAGTTAACGGAGTCTGCTATCTCCAAAAAAGAAGTAAACTGATCCAACAATGTCCTAAGCCCACAGCTAAGCAACAACTTCACTGATTCCTAGGCCTAGCTGGCTACTGCAGACTCTGGGCTCCTAATTTTCCTCGACTGATTTCCCCAGTCTATGAACTTACTAAACTTTCAGTCCCTGAGCCCTTCCTTGGGCAGATAAACACAAGTAGGCCTTTATAAGACTAAAACAAGCCCAGAAAGAATTGCCAGTCCCAGGACTACCTAACGATTCAAAACTTTTCGCCTTATTTGTGCATGAAAGAGGTAGGCAAGCCCTGGGAACAACCACTCAAGAACACAGTGAACACAGACCTACCACCTCTAAGAGGACCCGACTCGATTCGGTTATCTGAGGTCATGCTAACTGTCTTAAGGCTACAGTTAATAGAAGCTTCCACAGATTCAACCCTAGGAAACGACATTCATTTACAAACTCCCTAAGTTGTCTAAAGTTTTCATTCTGAATGGACTGTTTTTCTCTGCAAGCAGACTCACTTCCTGTAAGATCCTTCTGCTTTTGCCACCCCATCTGCATCTTCAATGTTGCAATGTTCTTAATCCTGACACGTTACTACCCCTGCCTGACAAGGGTGAGCCCCATGACTAGGAGGCAACCCGTTTTGTGACACATCCTGATTTAGGAGCTACCTCCTTTGACTAACCCTGATCTAATTTGTCCGTTGATGGGTCATCCTGTAAAAATGAGAAAGGGAACTCCAGGCTGACAAAAACACTGTTTCTACCCAAAATGAAGTCCTTGGGAGAGGAAACCTCCCACAAGCTAAACTGGCCCAACAAACAGAGCTCCATGCCCTCACCCAAGTACACCCATTATCGAAAGGACTGTTCATAGTCATACAGATAGCCAGTATGCCTTTGGGATCATCCATGATTTGAGGATGTTATGGGAAAAGAATAGTTTTCTTATGTCCACGGGGACCCCAATCAAAAATGGACAAATACAAGGCCTTCTTACTGCTATGCTTTTACCTTGCAAAATTGCTATCATCAAAATTGAGGCCCACACTAAAAATGGAACCTGGTATCAGAGAAATGCCCTAGCTGACTTTCATGGAATGGCAGCACAACTGAACCTGTGAAGTTTGAGGCACGTGTGGACAAAGTCCACTTTGCTTCTGCAAAAAAATCACCTCTTGTTGCGAGACGTTAGCCTTCACGATGTCTATAACACAGAACAGTGTGCTCCTGAATCAGAGAAATGAAGACGAGCAAACAATGGTTATAAACTCAACGAATGGTTGGGGCGATGGGAAAACTAAGATGGCTACCAGGTCCTTCCCTGTTCCCTGGCACAGCCCATTTTTCAGTTTTGGCATTCCTTTACCAACTATGGTGCAACAAAGATGACTCAGATTATGAACTGACCTTGGTGGGGAGCCTGGTGACTGGGTGTTCTGGAAATGTCATCAGAGGAAGACAACTCCGTAATCCCATTGGAAGGGACCTTACCAAAGGCTCCTGACTACTGACATTGCTATGAAACTAGAAAGCACTGGATGCTGCTTACATATCTCACAGCTAGAGAACCCTCCACCTGACATCTGGTCTCGTACAGATGCTGGAGATGTCTAATTAAAACGATGAAGAAAGGGAGCTGACATCATTGTCTGCTTCCACCCGAGATGCCAGATCGAGACTTCATACTTCGACTAAACATGAAACCCTCTCTTCTTCTCTTTCTTTCTTTTACTCCGTCACTGGCCTGGAAAAGTAGCACCATCAGCTGTATCTCCCGGGTCACTGCTAAGGGGGGCAGCCCTTTGTTTTGATGGATTTTGTCATCAAAAACTCTGATCTGCCCATGATGCTAGAGATCCCCTGGTCCTCTCTGTGACCAGTTTCTCAGGAGAGAGTGCCAATGAGGCCCGATCAGGAATCCCACCTTAACTCCTGAAAGCACTGCAAAATCTGCAGAAATGACAGGTGCGCAACGGGAATTCTCAGACTCTGCAGCCAAGCCTGCTTCTGATGAGAGCACGGCCCCGAGCATCTTTCAGCTGAATAAGGAGGTGTCTGTTCTGGGGCCAACACCACCTGCTACCCTCGGATGACGCTTCTGGGGAAGCTGAACTCAGCAATGCAGGATCAGCAAAGAAGCCTCTTGGCTCAAGGAAGTGACGCCTTCAACAGGGACATTTTGGCTTCTTTGACTTTGATGGATTTGTGTCTTAGGGAGCACGGCTCAAAGTGCGCTCCAGACACCGGGAGTTATCCTGCTTATACAGTCACAGGACTCTCCCTGGTGCGCCGTGTTCTCTCCAAGGCGTTAAATGCATGTTCGCAGTCACTAAGCAACAAGCAAATGATCTCCCTCAGATCAGAGTGCCAGAAAAGAAACAAAGACAATGGCCAACTTTAAGAAAAAATGTGACCCTTTAGTCATGACCTGTCAATACCACAGAGACTCAAGCAAAAAATGTCACAACCTGTCATTACCACACAGAGGATCGAACAAAATCTGAGAATGTGAGAGCATCAGCTTGGAGTGGGGCTAGTGCCTTAAAGTTTGATCACATCCCCCAGTTAAGCTGAGAGTCTGATCAAAAGAAGTAAATTTTAAAAAAGAGACCACAGGCCCCAGATGGAGTCACTTGTGCTAACGCCACGTCACCAAGCCAATCATAATACCTCACTTAGTTTCTACTACTTCCAGGAGTGGACTCTTTTTTTTTTTTAAACATTTCCTTCCTTCCCTTCTCCTTCCCCTTTCTCCTTTCCTTCTCTTCCCCATTCCTTCCCTTCCCATATTTGTGAAAGAGGAAGAGGGCACATGCGTCTGAATGGGGGGAGGGCAGAGGGGAAGAGAGAAGGAGAGAGAAAAGAATCTCAAGCAGACTCCATGCTGAGCATGGGGCCCAACACAGAGCTTGATCCCATGACCTCCGAGATCATGATGTGAGCTGAAACCAAGAGTCAGATGCTAAACCAACTGAGCCACCCACGTATCCCCCTCTAGAATTGGACTCTTAACCTAGTCCATCTGGAATTACCTGGTCAGCACCACCTGGATGACAGATCCCTGAGGTCCCCTAAACGGAAGTGACCTTGCCACAAGGACAATCCAGTCTTTCTAGCAACTTCCTTTTCCCATCGCCACTGCCTGTAAAAGTCTTTCATTTTGTACCACTTTTTGGAGTTCCTTTCTATCTGCTAGATGGGATGCTGCCCAACCCATGAATCAGTGAATAAAGCCAGTAAAATATTTAAAACTTAGTTCACTTTTGTTTTTTAACAAGACGGCAGAGCGACTTTTTATTAAAACCTTGCTAGGTGCCAGGAATTGGTCTACGTATTCGCAAATATCATTCATTTAGCCCTCAAACAAACCCGGAAAGCAGGGGGTCTTCTTATCCTCGTTTTTCAGAAGAAGAAACTGAAGGCCAGAGAAAATATAAAACGTGTAGCTATCACATGCTTACGAAGAACAGAGCAGGAGTAGATTGTACCTTTTCCTTCCCCAAAGGCCATTTATGACCATTTGCACAATCCCACTTTACAGGATATAATAAGATGGAGATTTTTCTAGGCAATGAACACTAAACTCCTGATACTTCAGCCATGCCATATACAAGCAGAAAGATTTTCTGAGCAAAGGCCACATGGAAAAAGAAAAGAGCTTTGAAGAAGGACAGTTATATACAATGACCTTGGCTGTCACTGGACAGTGCTATGGAATGCCACACTCCACCAAAGGCCACAGCAAGGGTAAGGGTAGGAGTAAATAATTAAAATTACATTATACCAGCAACTGCTCCCGGGCAAGAAAATGTAAGGGGCTCAAGAATTTCAAATAGGATTATTTTTTCCTATAAAAATAAGAAATTAGTTGATCACAACAGATAAACCAAGCCTAAAATATCACTGTGCAAATTCTGAACAGCAGATTAAGACAAAAAACAAAAATTTCAAAACCATCCTTACAGCACATGCATGACACAGCACAAAACTGGTATAAGTGGAAAAATCAAAATAAACTGCACCCAGTTCACAACCACTAACAAAGTGAGGTGATAGCAGCAGAACCCATTCAGACTCAGCAACAACACCCCCCACCCCCGCCCCAGGGCACAAACAGGCGCGCCCCACCACACCTGCACAGAACCAGCAGCAACAGGTGAAAAGCGAAACGCACTCTCTGATCAACCTGGGCTACAGCAGCATCTGGCCCTGCCTCAAGCTACACTGATCAGAAACCATGCATGGACAAAATCCCCAGGTGACTGGAATGGTGTTAAGGTTTGAAAAGTCCCTAGAGAAAGGGCTGGAGGCTGAGGGGAGAGGAAGGGCTCTTCTGTCTGAATATTCTAAGACTGCCTCCGTCTAGACCATCAAGAAGCTCCTGAGAGGCTGGGGCGCCTGGCTGGTTAAGTGTCTGACTCTTTTGATTTTGACTCAGGTCATGATCTCGGGGTCATGAGGTTGAGCCCCGAGTCGAGCTTCGTGCTCAAGGGGGAATCTGCTTGAGATTCTCTCTCTCCCTCTCCACCCCTCCTCATGCTACCCTGATACTTTCTCTCTTGAAAATAAATAAATACATTTTGTAAGAACCACCCCAAAGCCTAAAACAAAAAACAAAACAAAAAAACAAACCAAAAAAAAACAAACCAAAAAAACCCCCAAAACAAACAAAACAAAAACAACCTGAGAGGCAATCTCTGCAGCCTGAAGAGAGCGCAGACAGTAAGACAGTAAGATCAAGCCCAGAGCCCTTCCCCGGTAGCGGGGAGTTGCCCCAGGTGGGTTACTGAACATGTGAATGGATTTGAGGGGGAAAAGGCCAGGAAAAGCAACCAGGACACTCTGGGAAGAGTTGGCACATTTTAAGGAGAGGGAAGGTGAAACAGGAGCGCCGTGAGCTCGGAGGGTCTCTGCCCGCACAGCCCGCTGACCTGACCCAGGGAGGCCCACAGACGAAGCATCCAGCTCAAGGCCCTGAAGGTGGGCGGGATATACATGAACAGCGGATGCTTCGGGTGGGCTCAGATCTCAATTTTCACCAAATATGGAGGTATTGGGGTAGGACACTGAATGGACGGGTCCTAAATCCAAGAGAAAAAATGAAAAGTAGGATATTTAAATCCAGCCAATGGTGCTGGCACAGCCCTGATTTTCCCGACTGAAGCAACATTCCCCAGTGAGATGAGAAAGACTTCAAGGAGGGTTTGAACCACCTCCGCTTTGACCTCAATCTACGTTCTTCTTTCCAGCTTCTCTCTTAACTCAAGCAAAGGACCCCGTGGGCCAAGCATCCCATGACGGGAACCCAAACTCCCCCCGGAAGCAGTAAGGATGCCCTGAGCCAGCAAGACCCCACAGGAGTGGCCCCACAACAATACAACCCGACCTTCACTGGCCGCCGCACGGACCCACCGAGCTGTCCTACTCTTCCTTACGTAAACCTAGAAGTATTTCCAATGCTTTGGAGACCGTTTCTGAGACACAAGTCCGCTGACTTCAGGTGCTGGCCTCACTCGAATCTAATTCCTTTCTTGTTTCACCAGTGCTGGTCTCTGTGTGGATTCTGTCAACAGCGAGCGGCTGCACCCGGTGTGTCTGAGACCCCCAGAGCCGGGTGGCCACACTGTACTTCTGACTGGTCCAGCTCCCACGGGCCTCCCCAGGACAGAGCACTTGGCCGCAGGCTCACGGTCTAGTTCCCGAGCCAGGGGCTGCGGCAGGTCAGTCAGCTACTCCTGGCTAGTCCATCCCGGGTGGGGAGTACAGGAAGGAAGTCCTCTGCGGCTGCCAAAACCTGTTTCGTTTCGAGGACTGTCTTTCTTTCCCTGAACTGGCATCAACAGCCTTGACCGCATTTGGTGAAGCCGAGAAACGACTAAGCAGCAGGAGCAGACCCCAGAGATTTGGCTCCTGGTAAGTCTTGCTGATAAATGCACACCAGCTCCCGCCCTTGTCCTCGTGTTCCCTGCTGTTGGGTACTTCTGAACTTCGTAACCCATCTGCTCAGGCTTGTGCAGCCTGAGTTGTGACTATGGGTCCCTGTCAATTGTGAAGGGACCGCTGGAAAAAAGAGCAGATGAGAGGTAAAAGGGAAGCCAGCGTCCACATCTGGGGAGACCGCCGCCGAGTTTGTGTGTACAAGATAGAATGCTCTTATCCCCTCCCCGAGCGCCCTAGAGAAAATATTGGCTGACTGGTCTCCTTTTAGTTGTAAGCCTATGACTAAGAAGAAAATGAATTTTCATTGTAACACCGCCTGACATGAGTATGTTACGCTCAGAGGAAAGATGGCCACTGAATGGCTCTCGGATTCCTTCCTCCCATTTTGCTGCCTCTAAACAGGGGGTTTGGCTTTGCTCTCTTAGCTTGTCTAGGAAGCCGTGTGGTGTAGTCGGTGGATACCCCCCACTTTGGGGGAAGAACAAATGCTAACAGGTACTCTGGGCTTCATGGAGTCACAGCTGTGCTGCTTCTGGGTCCTTCCTGAACCTCTGCCTAGGAAGACTCCTTCTGTTCCCAAAGGAAGCCCATGAAGACCTATTGTGAATTTATGGTGCACAGTGCTGAAAAGCAACCAGAGAAAACAGCTCTTTTGCAGGAGGGAGAGACAGGACATGGAGATAAAGGAACTTTAAATTCACCATCAGCCTTGCTGGTGGTACCCTGACACTTCCACCTCTGCCTTCCCCTCCTCCTGTCTCTGCAGCATCAGCTGCGTGGTTCCCGTGGATGGCCCCTACCCCAGCCTTGATGCCTCCAAAGCCACCAGCTCCTATGCCTCTTATCCTCACTATCGAGGATCAAAGACCACCCTTAGCTGTTGAGCTACTTCCTTAGGAGGTTCAGAGAGAAGCACGAAGGGTTCTTGAGGCTCTTCCGGACTTAAACTGCCCACTTCAGATCCTTCCACAGAAGCCCCAAGTGACACGGACCAGGGGGAACAAACTGATTAACTTTTTAGTGGACTTGGATGCCACATATTGGGGATTAAAGCTAATTCAGGATGGGCAGCTTAATTCAAACAGACATGTCTTTAGAGTTATCAGCATTAAATATAAAACTTGTGTTCTACCAAGGTTTACTAAAGGTCACATTGTATACCCAGGTTTACTGAAGGGTATCTCTACTGCAATCTGTCAGCAAAAAGAGGATTTAAAACGATGGTTAATTTGATCTATCTCATGCAGTTTTCATGGGTAAGTGTTAAGAGCAAGTAGGCTGAATGTTAAAAAAAGGTGTATAACTTTCAGAATCTTTGTTACGCTAAAATTCGAAGTTTTGCTCGGTTAAATGATATGTTGGTTTGAACCCCCTGGATTATCTACGTCTTTTCCAAATAAGAAAAACTACTGAAATCTTTATTAATGAATATAGGTTTATCTGCTTTGGGCTTCCGATGATAGAGAAACTGAAGATAAATTTGGGTCTGCCAGCAAACACATTTTATGCTTAGTCAAAAGACTGTATTATGAAAAAACACTTTTCCAGAAATATACTCATTAATTTCCAACCTGAAGAATTCTGATGTAGCAGTTCACAATTGCTTACCACCTGGTTTTTAGTAGAAATTAAAGTTTCTAAGCATGAAGAATTCTGATAAATATAACTGAAACTATTAGAAAAAAGGGAAGCTACTTCATATACAAGGGAAATAAGATGTATTTTTGATAAGAAAGGTAAAGGTACGAGGAATGGGAATACATTTTTGTTGAGGAAAAGAGAAAGTAATTTTGTCCTAAAATGGTACTGGTTAGAAGGCTTTGGACATCTGATTGAAAAAGGAAGGTATAGAAGGTTTGTGAAGGGGAATCTTTGGAAAATAAGTTTATAAACAGTCAGGACTAACACTGGAATGAATGAGTTTTAAAAGTATACCTGTATAAGACTGAAATTTAGCTTTTCTGTCTGTTAAGATAAAATTTTCTTGGATTGTTGGTCTGCTCTGTAAGAAATTGTAAACAGAGTTCTTGGTTTTGTTTTTGTTTTTGTTTCTTTTTAATCTCTTCAGAAAACCAAAGTTTCTATGTCTTGTCTTTTTTAGGTCTTTGATTACTTAAGAAAGTTAAAGCTTCTCAATTTTAAAGGAGCTAAGATTTGCTCACAACTATGTCACCTTCTCATTACAACCTTGATCAGACAGATAAAGACTGTTTTATAACCAACTATAATCCTATTTACATATGTGCTTTAAAACCTTCCGAGATTTTTACAAACTTCCCAAGCTTCATATTCTAAACAAAGTCTTCTTGACTAATTAAGCTTATTTATTAAGTTACATGGTAGTTAAGTTAGATGGGAAGCACTGTCATACAAATGATGCTAAGCTTTTTTAGGTTATATTGTATGGGTAAATGCTATAACTGTTGTAGAAATTATATGATAGATATTACATATACCATATATATCATACATTGTATCATATATAATATATATATAATTATATGTCCCTACAATTTTACTATGTCTCGGTATGTGGCTGGAATGGCAAAATCGCTCCTCAAAAGCCAGAGCTCACCCTATTCCATGGGGCTAGCTATGGAAATAAGGCCCTCCCTTCCTTACGATGGAACTAGACAAGGCACTTATGGATGCCGGTATCTCCTGGGAAGTCTGCCACTTACCAGTGATGCCTCATAATCGGGATATTATTGAAGCTAGACATTGGGCAGTGAGGGTTTCTTGATGATTCTATCCCTTGCCATATATATGTCCCAGAAGCCAGCTCTGTTGATGCAGAATTAACAGAGACTTAAACCAACCATTCAGTGGCCATCTTTAATCAAATCAGTACACAGTCACTCTGCTAAATGAGGAAACCACATGAATTCAAAAAGTCATCCTTCAAAACCAGATGGCCATTGGTATTTTGACTGCAGCCCAAGGAGGAACCTGTGCTCTCATTAAAACAGACTGTTGTAATATATATTCCAAATTACTCAAAGAACGTGTCTGAAGCCATGAAAGACTCAAGTAGACACATCATTGCTATAGATGCCCTGGTTCTAGATCCTTTTAGCAGTTGACTTAATTGAGTTCTTTCCAAATGGAAATAGACTCTGCTCGGCACTGTTATGCTTCTTGTCCTTTTCTCTTTGATTGTAGTTTGACTTTTTCTATTTGTGAAACAGGAGCCTGTGCCACTCATACCAGCATGGAGATGCCTTACTACCTTACTCTGCATCTCAGGAGAGACTCAAGCAGTGAAATTCCCCCACCCTGTCAAAATCCTCCATTCCAAAATCCCTATGTCATCCCTGGTCAGTAGGAAGTAACTGCAGAAGAAATGACCACTGTCCCTTTTCCCTCCATAGAAATGGAATGGTGTTTTGACAGTGGGGATCTGAAAGAGGACTTTACTTCCTTTAAAAAAAAAAATGCGTGGCATGGAGCCCAATGTGGGGCTTGAACTCATGATCCTTAGATCAAGACCTGAGTTGAGATCAAAAGTTGGTCATTTAACTGACTGAACAACCCAGGTGCCCCAATTTCACCTCCATTTGTCCTACATTAAAAACAATAAATTTATGAGAGAAAGAGATAGAGAGAGTGTGAGAGTGTGAGTGTGTGTGTGCGCGCGTGTGCACGCACGAATAGGGTAAGGGGCAGAAGGAGAGAGAAAATCTCAAGCAGATTCCCTGTTGAGCCTAGAGCCAGATGTGGGGTTCGATCCCATAACCCTGAAATTAAAACCTGAGACAAAATCAAGATGCTCCACTGATTGAGCCACCCAGGCGCCTCTAAACTCATCTTTTGACTAAGGCAAAGCACCCCATGATGGGAACCCACACTACCCCTCAAGCAATAAGGATGCCTTGATGCCAGCCAGGCCCCGCATGACTGACCTGAAGACATTGACTGACCTCGTCTTCACTGTGCACTGACCTGTGTCCCACTACATTTTTCTTACATAAACCTAGAAGTTTTTCCAGCACTCTGGAGACAGGCTTTGAGATGTCAGTTCACTGTCCTCCCAGTGCTGGCCTCACTGAAATAAATTATTTTCCTGCTTCACCACCACTCTCTCTCTGCCTCTGGATTTTGTCAGTGTAAGTGGCCAAATCTGGTCTGTTTGGGACTCATGGAGCCAGGTGCTCTTGCACCGTGGGCTCCAGTTATAGAAGGTTCTGGTCTTGGGAGTATTCAGGTCTGAATCAGCTCTACAACTTCGCAGCTGCACAAGCTTGGGCAAAGTAACTCACTTCTCCTTTTTGTGCTTCAGTTTCTTCTTCTGGAGGATGATACAAGCTTTTACCTCACTCTCATGCCAAGGACTAGATGAAATACTACATGCGTAGCTCTTAACTCAATGTGTGGTACTCAATACACACTGGTTACTGTTATGACACAGGAGAGAGGAAGCACGGGACCCACTTGAGAAAAGACAGAGTTAAAAACTCAGCTGAGACTGTCTGAAAGCAGTTAGGAACAGCAGAGGGTAATGAAAATTATTGTTAGATATTACTGGTAGAGAAATCTAAGTAGTAAAAAGGGATATTTGGTTGTCTTTGAAATAATGCAATTATTTACTTAAGACTGGAAAACTCCAAAGAGTAAGGAAACATGAGTGGGGGAGATGCTCATCGCAGAGGAACTGGGAATCTTCAGTGGCCTTAACAGAAGGGTCAACATTCAACATCTCCAGTTTAGGAATATCTTGAGAGCAACCCTCCTTCTGGGAGATAAAGGGTAAAATCTCTGCTGAGAACCAGGCCTCAGAAACTTAAGGAATTCCAAGCAGGAGACAGAGAAAGATAGTCACTGCAGTATGAGTGACATCACAGGGCTTAAAAAAAAAAGCTACAGGATCCTGCTGGGAGTGTAAAAATACAGTGAGAAGTGCAAGCAGCAGAATGTCTGTCAGAAAGTAAGGCATGAGGCCCACAGGACAGAGTCCATATTCAATCCACCATCAGGTGCCAGGAACCCAAAGATCAATGGGCAAAGGGGATTTAGGGCAACTTAAACGCAATTAAATTAACCTCTTCACTGAAGATTTCAGTGAATTTTAGTTCAGTGACTGTGGACCCAAACAACAAGCATTTATGGAAAGCTACAGCCAAAATACCTGTGATCACCTGTGACTTGGGGCTGACAATGGAATGCTATGATACATATTTTCAGGAGCCTAATTTTACTAAAAGGTAGTCTAGAAGGTGCTGTGGTATTCTGTCCTGATAACCCTTTAAAACTCTGAGCAGGAGACACGAGAGTCAGGGTAACAGCACTCAATTTTGAGAAGGCTGATTAAGATATACCAGTGACGAAGGGTAAATTGTATCTGGGACAGGAGTTTAAAGCTTTGAGGAGGTCTAGCTCCACTCTGGTGGGATAAGCACACTACAGCCTGTCTCCCACACTGATCACCATTAAAACCTCTGGCCAGCACACAAAAAGCAACATAAAAATGTGCAGACTCTGAAAAAGCAAATGAAAGCAGGCAGAGTATAAAAGGATGTCAGATGTGGAGAGACGACCCCCAAAGTGATGAAGTTTCCCTGTTTCTCTTTCTTTGTTCTTAGGCTTTGCCGGAGGATGACTATCCATTCAGAGATGGCAGTGGACTGTGCTAAGACCCCACAAAAGTGGTGGGCTCACTCCTAAGATATTCATACATGAGACAAATCCAAAACAGCATAACTAAGATTAAAACCACTGTGTAAGTGTCTGACACAAATGCCACATGCGAGAAATACACTCAAAACAGCACAGCAAAGACTTGAAAACTGAACTAAGGCAAACAGAATAAGCCTAATCAGGCTGACAGTCTGCTAAAAAATGGAACATTTTTCCAGAGGAATATAGTAAGATCCAAAGTCTATACAAAGTAATGTTCAGAATGTCTAGGATACAGAACAAAGTTATTCAACACACACAGATGATGGATTCTAAAAAAAATAAAAATAAAATAAATTGACAGATGCCAACCACAAGATAAGCCTAACACTGGAATATCATTGGATAAACAATTGTAAGGGCCTATTTAGCCAGAGCAGCTCCACCCTACCCTGCCCCCCAACCCCAACCCCAGGGAACTTACTTAAAAACAAGTCCCAGAAACCAGTCCCAGGTAACAAAGCCCAAATACAAGGGTGGGTCAGGCCAGCCAATCAGTGGGGGTGCATACTGTCTCCCTAGCTACCAAGGAGTATGGGCTCCGCCCTTTGGGCACCAATTCTGACCAAGGCGATAGGCTAGTTCAAATATCTACTATAGGGTAAACTGTAATTCAATTGGTCACTTATGTGTGACCTAACAGGACTGTGCAGCTTTCTCAGTATTACAATCTCATTGGTCACCTGTGTGTGGCCAGGCCCAACCACATGGCTTTTGCCCTTAAAAGCTAGTCTGTAAGGCAGAGAGTCGTCGCCTCTTTGCAAGAGATGGCCCTGGTCAATCAGTTTGATTCTCGATGCTTGGCACGAAATAAAGCTTTGCTTGACCTTCACTTTGTGTCAGTCTTGCTCCTTTGACCATGGACCCATTATTGGGGGACCCAACACAGTAGTTATCTTAACTAAGCTTCATGAGGCAAAACTAAACACACTTGAAATGAATGTAAAAATTAAGCTCTTACTTGAACTTGATAAAAAAAAAAAAACAATGAAAAAAGTTAGCAATTTCACAATAGAAAAAAAATACAATATCTGAAAGATAATTATTTGGCCAGCAGGAAACAGAGCAACACAGTGATGATGAAGGAGAGAGTCAGAGATCTTGAAGACAGACCAAATGAAATTGTCAAATTTGAAAAACAAAACCACTGAAAAAACAAAAATCAGAGCCTTAGGATCCTGTGAGACAATACTAAAGGGTCTAACACATGTGCTACCACAGTCCCAGAAGTGGAGGGGAAAGATATTAGGGGGGAAAAAAAATCTTTGAAAAAATTATGGCCAAAAGTTTCCAAAATTTGGTGAAAGTCATAAATATTTAGATTTCAGATGTTAAGTAAACCCAGGCACATTAAACTCAAAGCACAAATAGATACATCATAATCCAACTTCTGAAAATCAAAGATTAAAAAACACTCAAAATCAATTAGAGAGAAATTACATTCAGAGGTAAAGCAAAAAAGTCATCAGATATATAAAAAATCAAATAAGAAAACAGATACCAAAAGAAGGCAGGAAAGAACAGAGAAACAAAATACAAAGGGACAAACAGAAAATAAATAGTAGGCCTAAAATAAAAATAATAGACCTAAATTCAACCATATCAATAGTTTATATTGATATAAATAGTCCATACATACCAATTAAAGATGTAGATTATTAGACTGGACAACTACAAGACCCAAGACTATGCTATCTGTAAAAAACAAACAACCCCACTTTAATAATAAACACATAGCTGGGTTAAAGTAAAAGGACAGGAAAAGATGTAGCATGCAAACAATAAGCAAAGGAAAACTTAGTGGCTATGTTATATATCACACAAAGCAGATTTCAGAACAATGAATATTACCAGGGATAAAAGAGGACATCACATAATAAGAAGGTCAACTCCTTGAGAAAACATAATACTCCCAAATGTACATATACTCAACAACAGAGTTTCTAAATGTCTTAAAAGCTAACTGATGTGAAAAGAGAAATAGACAAATCTATAACGACCGAGAATTTAACACTCCTCTCCCAACAATTAACAGAATAAGTGGACAAAAAATTAGTAAGAATATGGAAGACCTAAATAACATCATCAACAAACTTGACTTAAATAGCATACACCAAACACTCCATTCAGTAACAGCAGACTACACATTTTTTTTAAGTGCACACAGAACACCCAATGACATGGACCATGTCCTGGTCAAAAAACAAAGTAACAAACAAAAATCTGATAAATTTAAAAGAATTGAAATCATACAAAGCATACTGTCTGACCATAATGAAATTAAGCAAGAAATCAATAACAGAAAGATATTTGGATAATCCTCAAGTATTTGGAAATTAAATAACACAATCTAAAGAACTTGAGGATCAAAGAAATCACAAAGGGAATTAGAAAGTATTCTTATTTGAGTGAAATGGTATAAAAATACAACAGATCAAAATTTGCTGGTTGCAGTGCTTAGAGGGAAACTGAAATTTATGCCTAATAACACTTAGATTTTTTTAAGTGTTTCTAGTCAATAGTCTAAGATTTAACTTTATAAAACTAGAAAAAAAGAAAAATAAGTCCAAAGTAAGCAGAACAAGGAAATAATAAAGAACACAAATCAGCAAAATTGAGAAAAGAAAAAAACAATTTCAATATACAAGTGGTCTTATAAAAGATCAATAAATTTAGAAAAAGGCAGGTAGACTCTATGAAGGCCAGCAATGATCCCCATCCTCCTGTTTTTTATACCTTTGTGCAATTCACTCTCCTTGATTGTGAGTAAAATCTGTGATTTGCTTCTAATCAACAGAATATGGAATGGTTTGTTCCTTTGCCTTCTCAGTTTATACACTCCAATGAAGCAAGCTACCACGCTGCAGAGGCCCACATCACAAGGAACTGAGGGTGGATTACTTGAAGTAGATCCTTCAATGGTCTAACATTCAAACTGAGAAACCTACCTGTGGTCAAGACTTGAGAAGCCTTATAAGAGATCCTGAAGCAGAGGACCCAGCCAAGTCAAGCCAGAATGCTCTAAATTCTAACCTGCAGAAACTTTCAAATAATAAGTATGTGCTATTTTAAAGTCACTAAGTTTGTAGTAAACTGGAGCAGATTATGAAGACTTAAACTTTGAATCCTACAGAATTCCACACGAGAACTCTAAGAACTTATTATGGAGCAATATACACCTGATTTAAGAGTGAAGACACAAATTATCAATAACAGGAAGGAAAGTGGAGACAATACTCCAGAACTTACATAGAGTTAAAGGATAATAAGTGAATATTGTGAACAACTTTATGCTTATACAATTGGCAACTTAGGTGAAATGGACAAATTCTTTCAAAGACACAAACTGCCAAAGCTCATTCAAGAAGACCGGCTAACGACATGGATGAAATGCATTGTGCTGAGCAAAATAAGTCAATCAGAGAAAGACAAGTATCATATGATATCCCTGATATGAGGAAGTTGAGAGGCAAAGTGGGGAGCTTGGGGGTTAGGGAAGGAAAAAATGAAACAAGATGGGATTGGGAGGGGACAAACCATAAGTGACTCTTAATCTCACCAAACAAACTGAGGGTTGCTGGGGGGAGGGAGGTTGGGAGAAGGGGGTGGGATTATGGACATTGGGGAGCATATGTGCTATGGTGAGTGCTGTGAAGTGTGTAAACCTGGCGATTCGCAGACCTGTACCCCTGGGGCTAATAATACATAATATGTTTATTTAAAAATTTTAAAATTTAAAAAAGATTTTCTTTGGTTTGAAATCTTCAAGCACCATGCTCTTTGAAGTTAAATTCTTCCTATCTCGCTTTCATCAGAATTAACCCAAAAGGCACACTTACCAACCAGGACTACAAGCCGGTATTTTTCGTTCGTTTGCCGCCGATACGGCGTCACTTCCTCGTATGTGGGCACATCAGCGGTGTCGTACTGGTCACTCTTCTTGCATTCATACATGGACTTATTTGTTTTCTTATCTTTCCTACTAAGACGAAAACTTCTCCTAAAACCAGCTGCAAAAAACCATATATATATATGCATTTTTAGTAATAAGAATTACAGAAAGAAACCTCCCAAAACACAAAAATGAAAAAACCCTCAAAAGGTGATTGGATTTTTGTCACAAGTACATTTAGTATGAAAAAACACACAGATACTACACAATTTCACTAAAGCAACAATTTATAAGAAAATTCTTGAACAATTATTTTTATAGTTGTAATAATATTGTATTTGGTTCCAAACCATAGAGTTCTCAGAAATCAATGAGTAAAATAATTGTGTAATAAAGCCAAATAAGTTGGAAATCGTTTATCATGGACTGACTGAACACAGTTGATAAGAGAAAGTTAAAAGCACTAAAGAAACATTTAAAATATAAATGCTGAATTCCCTCATTCAAAAATACTGGAATATATTGGATTGTAAGCACAACCTAACAACATACCTGTGGCACAGACAAGCACCTATTATTAAATAAAAAGGAAACTAATTTAGGGAGAGCTCAGTGTCACACACACCAAACAGGGATCGGGCCAACAGAAGAGCAAGTTCTTTGACTTTTACAAGATTCCAGCATTGGGGGGCAGGGGCAGTAAATGACCATGTCCAGGTTCTTCTTCTCCTATGGAAAAGTCCATGGTTTTACAATTCGAAGCCTACTGAATTTTAGGAATAAGATTCATAGTCTCAAGTGTGTACTCTTATCAACAGATCATATGATCTTTTCCTAAAATAACTGTACAAGTACTTCAATAAATTTAAGTGCTTAAAGCTCAAGGCTGTCATTAAACACATGGGCTTAAAAAGCTAAGGCAAATGTTCTTGTTCCCAGTCAACCCCCATTTCATTCTACTTGCTCTTCGTGTTGTTGCGTTGTTTGGGACTTATTTCCTTTCTAGAACAGTGATGTTTATCACACACAGCATGATTTCATCCATACAACACAGTATAAATTCGGTAAGATGTGAGTCAGTTCTTGACCTAACCCTCAAAATCCAGACTTTAAGGAAAACTGTTCTACCTACTGAAATATTATATATATTCATATCAGCTCCATGGTACAAAACAAAATGCAAGTACATTTTTAAGTATATAAAAATATATTCCCTTGGAAAAGAGAATATATTTGTTTGGGTATTGATATCATCAATCAGAGATTTCCCTAAACTCAGACCAAGAATCGCCTCTTTGGGTCCCTTTCTTTCTAGAAAGAAATGCAAGTATGTATTTAAGAAATTAAGCATTTAAGAAACTACCAGGATTTAAAATAAAGGCCAATATTAAAAGCAATGATCAGTAACCCTGGAGTCATAACACTCAATTTATGGATTCATAAATTCATATGGATTCAGTTTAATAGAAATCAGCCAAGATATTAAGAAGGGGGTGATAAGGGTGCCTGGGTGGCTCAGTGGGTTAAGCTGCTGCCTTCGGCTCAGGTCATGATCTCAGGGTCCTGGGATCGAGTCCCGCATCGGGCTCTCTGCTCAGCAGGGAGCCTGCTTCCTCCTCTCTCTCTCTGCCTGCCTCTCTGCCTACTTGTGATCTCTCTCTGTCAAATAAATAAATAAAATCTTAAAAAAAAAAAAAGAAGAAGAAGGGGGTGAAATGTTCACCTGATAATAGAGCTCTACGGCCCACCATGAATCATTCTGACGTTGAGCAGGTACTCAGATTATTTGAAGGAAAAGATTTACAAAGGATTTGGGACAAGAGTCCATCACTCTCAAGCTTTCGTATCAAAGGCAGAAGGCAAAGAGGAAAAGGCAAACAGGGCAGGGAATAAAGCACTGGTATCTCTCCAAGGACGAGACGCAGATATAGCAAATGAGGAATGTGCGGACCTGGCCCTAGGATGAGGAAGTGTCTATTCCAAAGCCACTCATGCAGGCAGAGTTCAAACTTCTCTATAAAGGGTCAAAGGGAAGCTGATTATTACTAATCTCTTGTTGTATTTTTTTAGGACATTGGGGAATTAGTATTAATCTCTTATATTTTTTCGGATATTGGGAAAGACTCATGAGAACGTAGGAAAAGGGTTCCTTTACATGGGAGTCCTCGCAATGCTACGCCGGAAGTGGGGGAATCCCTACAACTGCTCCCAGTGCTTGAGTGACATGCTTCTCAGACAACTCTCGTACCAATTTGCAGAAATCAGTGATGCCATCCTGACCCCGCCCCAGCTCTGTCACCTGTGACGGCTGGCCCACCCAGGAATGCAGCAGTAGATGGCGTCGGGTGTAGCGCACAGACTACACGCCAGCTCTCCTAACTCCTTGATGCTGCTATTCCAGCGTTTCTCACTTCAGGTTCCCACAGTTCTTGTCTCGTGGAAGGCAGTTATAGGGTAAGTGGGTGGAACTGGAAATTTCCTCATGATTATTCTTTGCACAGGGAGAGGAGGGTTTCCCTCAAGTCCCTACAAACTTACGACCCAGGAATGAATCTAACCAGGACAGAAATGTTTCATTCACAGCAAATGAAGTCCAGAAGGAAAAACCTGAAAATTTCTGAGCCACGAATCCCAGCTAAGTCCTGAATTTCAGTAAAGTGTTTACCTGATTGCATTTTTACAATTAACTGACGTTTTTGCTTTCATTATAAACAATAAAGAAATAGTAGGAGAAAGTACAGGTAATCGGATTTCTGATGTGAGATTCTCTGGACATCAAAGATGGGGACTATGGTCTCACAGGACGGTTTGGTGATGATACTTGCTGTCCAGGGCTTGGTACAGAACAGGTGATTGATAAAAGTCTTATAAATTCAAGTAATATAAAAAAGCAATTAACAAAACCCCACTTCACCCCTGTCACATCTTCATACTGTAAATTTCAACAAAGAAAGAAGGGCACATTTGCTATTTTCACAAGAGAAAATTCTAAGGGGCAGGCGTAATTACAAAACACGGCGTACGCAAAGGCAGAGAGCTAAAGGGAGCTCTGGAGACCATCCTGGCCTGCAGCGTCCTTGCTCCCTGGCCGCACAGATGGTACAGATGCCACCTGCCCATGCACGGTGACACGGTCCTGATCTCATTCCCACCAGTTTTCTAGGTGACGATGACTGAGCAACTGGAATTCCCACAGGTTGTGAAGGTTCAGCATCCTGACCCAGAATCCTCACAAAAACAAGGAGAAATGGCAGGTCACCACACCACGCCTATTAGAGCAGCAGTACCGAGTGTTAAAAATTGAAGGCCGGGGCGCCTGGGTGGCTCAGTGGGTTAAGCCTCTGCCTTCGGCTCAGGTCATGATCCCAGGGTCCTGGGATCGAGCCCCGCATTGGGCTCTCTGCTCGGCAGGGAGCCTGCTTCCTCCTCTCTCTCTGCCTGCCTCTCTACCTACTTTTGATCTCTATCTGTCAAATAAATAAATAAAAATCTTAAAAAAAAAAAAAAATCGAAGGCCAGGCACGTCTGGGTGGCTCAGTCGGCTAAGCAACTGGGTTTTGGCTCAGATCTTATCTGAGAGTCACGCGATCCAGCACCGCATCGGGCTCTGCACTCAGCATGGAATCTGCTTGAGATTCTCTCCCCCTTCCTCTGCTCCTGCTCACTCTCTAAAAGAAATAAATAAAATCTTAAAAAAAAAGAAACAAACAAACAAAAAAAACCCAACTTTGTTTTTGAGGACCAGAGGTGGCGAAGTCTGGGTCAGCGTCTAGATTCTGACACCTACTAGCTGTATGAGATTTGCCGACATTTAAAAAACTCCTCTAAGGCTCACTTCTCAACTTTAAAATGAGGATAAGAGTATCGACCTTAGGAGGTTGTTAAAAGATTAAACAAAGAATTCACATAAAGCATTTGGCCCAGTACCGGGCAGGTGGTAAATACCTACATATATTAGCTGTAGATTAGTACTTGATTATGTCTCCAACTAACTGAAAGCACCGGGAAGGCAGGAACTTCTACCTCCCTATACTCCCACCGCACACAGTCTAGCAAAAAAGGGAAAAACAAGGGGCTTGTTCATAAGGGTTTAAATGGCTGTTAGAGAAGAATATTTAAATATAAAGACTAGTATTAAAATTACAGCCAGGTTTAAATGTTAAATATTAAAAGTACCTATTAAAGTAGTAAAGCATTTTAACAAAACACGACAGAAAAATTTAGTATGCCCTATCTTTTCGCTATCCCCCGCTACAAGATACTCTAAGGTTATGTGTTCTATCTTGTACAATATTTACATGTAAATAGCCCCCTTCCCTCATGTCTTCTTGATTATGACCATGTGCTCTCCTGATCCACAGACACCTGTCTACTTTCCATATTTATAGCGCTCCATACACATAAATATACAGGATAAAACAAATTTTCCAACCCAGAGGAACCAATAAAACAGCCAGAACAGAGGATACAACAAAAGGCACAAAATTCAGAGTACATGCTTGTGACGGTTTCTCAAACCCAAACAGGCTATTTTCCTAGAATCTATCCTCCCCAGGACGTCAGGGGTGAGGGCTTGTTTGGCACACTGTTCAAGGCTCTGATTTTCAAACGTGGGTCCCATAATGAGCTACGTGCCAGCACACACCTTAGTAAGTAAGGTTAAAGGAAACTTAATTCTGTGTCTGGAAGGGGCAATTTCTTCCCTTCAGCTTTTATGTGGTTCTCTTATTAAAAGGAAGGTTTAAAAATATACACTTACAAGGAGAGTATGTATGCAAAGGGTTCGTTCAGGTACCTGCGAATAAACAACGTAGGACCTACTGAACCCGCGTTCATTTTCAACACGCAAGTCTTAGCAAGAGCTGGCTTTAAAAAAGTAAGGGGAAAGGAACGGTAACGAGGAATCTGGAATAAGAGAACGGTTTTACACAAAATATATTTTTCCTTATATTTCACATTTTTGTAATTTATAATTGGCTCAACATTTTTATGGACAGGCTTTTTCCAGCGAGCTTACCCACAGCTGTTAGAGATTTGCGTGTTTTAAAGGAACAACACGTTTACTTTACTACAATAGTAAAGGGACTCTAGAGTAGGACTGCAGCCGCAGGTCAGGCCCCTGATCACAAGGAGACACTTCTTATCTCGTATTTTCCAGTAGAAATCATTTATGATCCCTTATTAACTTAGCACATAATTGCAACACTTTATTTAAATAATTTTTTACTATAAAGAGAAACACTTAAGTTGCCTGGTGTTTGCTCCTTATTTCAAGAAGATCGCAATAAACATCCCCAAACATTCCCTTTATTCCATCTCGTGGACTATTAGGATAAATTGCCAGAAGCTAGACAGATCTGGTCCAAATGCTTCTCAGATCAGTGAATACCAATGTACATTTCCACCAGCAGAAAGTACGATTTCCCATATATTACACCAGTCTCTCATAAAGACATTTATAATTGCTTTGAAATCTTCAGAGATTTAAAAGTGAAAAACCTGTATGCCATTTCACCCTCACTGTTACAGAGGCTGGCCTTTTTTTTCAAGCTTATTATCCATTTGCATTTCTTATTTCCTTTGTAAATTGCTGCTTATTACATTTTGATCACTTTCTGAGTATGGTCTTCATAAATATATACACATACACATATCTTGTAAGGTCACAGCCCTTGGCCCTAAGTTATTGCAAACACTTTTTAAGATTTTCAATTTTCCATTTAGAAGAAATTTAAAATGTTTATGTAGTTGAGTCTGTTTCTTTCTTTTGTGATTTCTTTCACTGTTTTTAGGACTTTCCTATCCTTGGGTCTGATAAATATTCACCTATATTTTCTTAAGTTAGAAAAAAAAATGGGTTGCACGGCTTTACACTTACTTTTTTTTTTTTTTTTAATCCCATCTGGAATTACTCAGCTGTAATCATGAGATCAAGCTTGTGAGGTGAGGCTGTAACTTTATATTTTTCTAAGTAATTAACCAATGGTCCCAAAAATACTTACTGAATAATCCTTTCACTCCTTTATGTTGATACATACTTTGTACTGAAGTACCAGATGGCTTATTATTATGACAAGAAAGAAAGAAAGAAAGAAAGAAAGAAAGAAAGAAAGAAGGAAAAAGAAAGGGAGCCAAAAATGTGATTCTTGGTCTGAGTTTAGAGAATTCTCTTACTGATGATATCAATACCAAAACAACAGAAGTTATGATGGTGGTGGTTGATAAGTATTGAGAACTTATGAGATAACAGACACCCGCTGAAGCCTTTATGTGGTTTAATTCATTTACCTCCCATAGCAACCCAATGGGGGAGGCAGAATACTCCATAGGCTTAAGTGGTCCTTCTCTTAGTGATATAGGTCACTCAGAAAGACAAATATCGTATGATTTCACTCATATGTGGGATTTAAGAAACGAAACACATGAAATGGGGGGGAGGAAGAGAGGCAAACCATAAAACAGACTCTTAAGGATAGAGAACAAACTTAGGGTTGATGGAGGGGTGGTGCATGGGGGACAAGCAAGATGGGGGGTAGGTATTAATGTTGTGATGGATCACTAAAGTCTACTCCTCAAACTAATACTGCGCTATATGCTAACTGGAATCTAAATAAAAACTTGAAACAAAACAAGACAAAAGTGATTACCAAGGCTGTGGTTGAAATACTACATGATGAAAGAAGCAAGGTTGAAATACTGTTCCAAATATATAGATGTAGAACAGAAGAAGTGATGAGCCTTCTGTTACTTTATGTAGTAAGGAAATGAGAAAAGATGAACCAGCAGTGTATTTTGGGGTTTAAAAATTATAAGCTCCTTTCTGTTGGAGACTTTTTTTCAGATATAATTAAATGCATTTTTGATCCTCTTCTGTATTCAAGATGATGTGTACAATCTGAAAATATATACAATGGTGTCTCTGCTCCCCAAAAGCTACCGATCTATTAGAGGACATGGAAATATGCCCAAATACTTATAATAGAAGGGGTTTCACAACACAGGCTCATGACTAGAACTAAGATTTTTAGCAAGTTCTCTAATTTGACAATGACATTTCTATTAAGTGAAAAAAAAATTAAACTCAGCAAGTTGTGACTCGGTCATTTACAAAGCTACTTGACTTTATCCAGAGATTATAAATCTTAATGCTTATATATGTAAATTAAGAGTCATTTGTTATTAAAATAAGTTTCATACTGTAGATTAAGTAATATACCTATCCTATAGTTTCAAATATTAGTGATGTTTTAACAGCAAAAGAAGAAAAAACTTGAAGTATCTAACATGTACATAAATATGGGAATGATTAAATTATGCAACTTTTTCAAAGAAATGAGGTTAAGCCATTAAAATTATAATTCTAAAACTACAGAGCACCATAAAATACATTTGATATAATAATAAATGGAAAAAACTGGACAGAATGCAATAGTCATACCTATGAGTTTTACTTTTTTACTAATATAAAAGTTGGTATGGATACAAAATTGTGGAAGAAATAGCATGAAGACAGACAATGGTTGTGTTAGGGAGAGAGGGAGGTGAACAATTATTATTGTTCTATTTTTCAAACTTTCTGTAATGTTAATTTTAAAATTTGAAAAAAAGTCCACAAAACACAGTTCATAATATATGAACAATCAAATGAACTCCACTACGGACAGATGTATTTGTGTGTCATACCAATAGGTAAGACAAAATACGTTTGACTATGTCTTAGAGGCAGGGTCAGTCTTCTATATTTTGAAATAATTATGGTAACAGAGTACATTTTTATATTCTCAAGAGTTAGAAATAGCCAATAAGTTAAAATATTAAATTTTTTTAAATCATAAATTGTTATTATATTCATTGGCTCCCATAAATTAGTAACTTAAGTGTGAATTTACAATATAAATATTTATCATTTTAATAGCCTTACTTTTTCATAAAACTTTAAGACACTTAAGATGGCATTTTATTAAAAAACACATGATCATTTATTTTATGTCCAAACATGTTCATTACCACAAAAGGCCCTCCAACAGAATCAAGGCTACTCATCACCAACACTAACACAGCCCCAGAAATCACACACGTGAACAAGTAAAGTGACATCTGCCTTTCTGTTAATTCAAAGAAAAGAAATACAACTATGTTACCACTCACAATTTTCAAGTGGGACAGTTTCAGTCTTTGGTTACATAAAGTAACCAATTTGGTCTAAAAACATCAGATATTATATATCCTCAATGTTCTCAATAATAATGATCTTGTAATGTTTAAATATAGATGTTTGTAGAATGGGAAAAATATTTCAGTGAAATTGTTTGAATCATAAAATAGCAATATTGATCACAGGCACTTTAAAACTTAGAGATTTATGGAAGGATCTAAAGTTCCTAATTTTTAACAAAATACATTTATTTGATACCAACTCAATCAAGAAAACTGCTTACTTTCTTAAAAGGAGATAAAAACACTTCAATTCTTTTTTCTCTCCTTAAATACATGAAAATGTGGATTCTTTTTCTTTTTTTAACTTGGAAGAACTACCAAACATTGTGTAAAAATCATATTTTGCATCTTAAAACACTGGATTAATTTGATGAAGCTAATATTTACTAGTTCAATAGGTACCTCAGTTACAAGGAAGAAAATATTTTAATGTAAACGAAATTTTTAAGAAGATTAAAAAACTCATGTAGCCATTAATAAAAACTAAGCAGCTGGAAATTATTATACAGTGTTAGGCTCATGCCAACATAACATTGAAAATTTCCATTAAAATAAACATTTTTAATATAATGCCCATGTTGCTGTAATAAGTCATAATGGACATGTAAAAACTATGGGAACATGGTCCTAAGATAAAATTATTATTGAAATGATGGTTCCACAGTACTCCAATCATAAAATTGTCCCCAAAGACAACTAAGGATAATTGAGACCAAACAAATAATCAGATAAAAATCTTGGGAGGAGGTTTAAATTGAAAAGCAATACCAATACAAAACTATAAAAGTAACAGAAATCTAAAGAAGCTGGGTTAGTCAGCTTCTTGTATTCATCTTATAAAACACTGTCAGGGGGGAAAAATCATCACAGACACAGGAACATTACCGTGAATTACATTAACCAACTTTACATATGCTAATTTTGTGTATAAAGTGGAACAAGGCTTTTGAATAAACAAATAATTTATCTCTGAAATGTTACAGGTTTCAAGATGCCCTCAAAAAAACTTAAAGAAATGTTCAAACACCATAAATATCCTTTAATCATTCAGCTCATCTCAAGCTAAAAATAAAAATAGAAACTCAAAAGTGCCTAGTGAAATCATGGAAGCTAATATAAGATATCAATTTGCAATTTCCAAGAAAAAAACTACTTAGGTCTTAAAAAGTTTTCCTGATACCACTGACAATTTCTTTTTAAAGCATAGCACAGGATTACCATAAAAAAGGAGAAACCACATGAGAATTTCATTTTCTGCCAGTCAGCTAATAAAGAATTGAGTTTTTACTTACACTTTCAAAATTATGAGAAAATACGGTACGCACACATAGAATTACATATAAAAAATACAGTTCTAAAAAGAGGGGAAGATTGGATTTTAAAATTGTAATATATTTTTTTTAAGTTGTGTCTATGCAACCAAAAATTCTCCAAGCAGGAATGGTTTCTTTCTGTCAGAGAAAATATTTCCAAGTAGTATTCCAGACATGTTGAGATTATGCAGAGTTCTTGTTCAAGAAAGAACCTGTACCATTTTTAAAAGAATGCTTCTAAATGTTCTCTTTGTATAAATTTTACTTTTTGGAAGAATATTAAGGCAGTATATTTTGACATAGCTACTTACCTACAAAACATTCCTTAATAAAATGACTCAATAATAGAGCAAATGGGAATTTCTACTAGATATATAAAATAGTGTAACTTGTTGAGAATCAATGGTGCTTAACACACAGAAAAGGATTAGGAAAAAAAAAACACACAGATATAGAGAAAGGTAAATAATAACATTTGAAAGAACAGCGAATGGGCACTTTTGTTTATATTGAACTTTATGGTAAACACTTCAGTTAAATAGAAAGAACAGTCTTCACTTACATAAGTCCCAAAACTGATCTTGTTTTAAAAGAATGCATGAAGGACTCCAGCAAGGGCAGAAGTGGAGAAAGTGTTGAGTTTTCAGGAAACCATTTGCAAGACGTTATGTTCGAAGACAGATGCCTGATAAGCAGTGCTTTGTTAATTGATTAAAGCAAGATTTTGATAATGAATTAACCAGAGGAAAAACATGCTGTAACTCTTGCCAATGTAAAAAGAAAAGTAATTCTTCACATGAACTATTTCGTACTGCGTGAGGAAAAAGGAGAGAATCTTCACAACTGGCTACTGTACTGAACAACTGTATGAAAGCCAGCACGCGCACACACACACACACACACACACACACACACACACACCCATATGCACATATACACGCACACCAGGAACTCCCACATGAGCCACCAAAGCTAAATGAAATTTTCAAGAGCTCATAGAAGGAAATGAATCACTCCTGCTAATTTACATACTCATATAAATATATATGGTTGGACAATCTTTACATATCTAGGCAGCCCTTGACTTACACAGATTCGACTTTTAAAAGGTCCTGTTTTTGCACTTCACAGTTACAGGATACTACCTACTTATCTTTGTATTACTGTCGTAAAATCGTATGTAATTAACACAACTTACACTGCCAACTCGGTGTGCCTTTTCCTTCCTTCAAGTAACAGCCCAATCTCTCTCCTTTTTTTAAAAAATATCTTATTTATTTGACAGAGAGCGATCAGAAGTAGGCAAAGCAGCAGGCAGAGAGAGAGGGGGAAGCAGGCTGCCCGCCGAGCAGAGAACCCAATGCAGGGCTCGATCCCAGGACCCTGAGATCATGACCCAAGCCGAAGGCAGAGGCCCAACCCACTGAGCCCAGTCTCTTTACTGATGAACAGACCCTTGAGAAATGCACCATGCTACACATCAACAAGAATCCTACCACAGAGTGAACATTCGTATCAGTGATTAAATACAGTTTTACGTTATAATTCTTACATAAACAGACATTCAATTCTTGGAGTATTAGGGGCGCCTGCGTGGCTCAGTGGGTTAAGCACCGGCCTCGGCTCAGGTCCTGGTCCCAGGGTCCTGGTACTGAACCCCACGTCAGGCTCCCTGCTCATCAGGGAGCCTGTTTCTCCCTCTCTTCCCTGTTCCTGTTCTGTCTCTCACTATCTTTCTCTCTCTCTAATAAATAAGTAAAATCTTTCAAAAAAAAAAAAAAAGGAAGCCTCTCTTTTTTTATTTCCTAAGAAAAGATTCTTGGACTATTATAATGTTACTTCTTTTGAAAGTCAAATTAGATCATTTTGACGTGGGTTGTCAGAAACGGTCATGAGGTTAAGGGCTACTTACATATGCTGTTTCATGTTTGATTTTATGCACATCAAAGAAAGTGAAAATCATCAAATATACTCACTGAGCTACTGGTCTGATTTAGATCAGCAGCGGTCCTGAAACTACTAGTAGACCCTGGGCGGCCCCATTTTTTTGGGTTCAAGGGTACCGTGTGTGTGCAGGGTACATCACTTCCCCTCTTCCTCTCCCTCTGTGGGCCCCCAAGATACAGAATCAGAAGGTGGATGAGGGCTGCAAGAGTAAGTTTCTAAAATAAGCCAGAATCTCAGAAATTCTTAACAGTTCTTGGAAAAGCCCTCAGGAGAAGGTTACATTTCTGGAAACTCTCTTGACTATTTTCCAGAGCTTTCCTAGAACTGGATAAAGGGGCCATGTGCCGAGGATGGCTATAGATCCATTCTGTGCATGTGGATATTCTTTAAAATCTGCAGCACCACAATGTATGTGTGAAAATAGTGGTATCTGTCAGGATTTGATGTGTACCAGGACACCACGGTCATTTGTATGATATGCAGTTAAGTGACTAAAATGTTACAAAACCATTTTTATTGACTTGAATTGTTTAAATGACTTCTTTTAGTAGAGAAGCAATTGATATGAAAGACATTATCAAATCTCCCAAGAGTAAATATGTCTTCAATGCTATAATTACCACAGGCATACTCAGAGTAGGAGAATATGACTGAGCCATAGTGCTCAGATATCTGATCAAACATTATTCTAGATGTTTCTGTGAAGGTATTTTTCTGGATCAGATTAACCTTTACATCAGTGAATTTTGAATAAAGAAGGTTACCCTCTAGAATGTGGGTGGGCCTCATCTAATCCCATGAAGAAAAAAACAATTAATCTCCCCTAAAAAAAGTGATTCCCCGCCAGATGGCCTTTGAACTCAAACTACAATTCGTCCCTGGGTCTCCAGCCTGCTGGGCTTTCCTGCAGATTTTGACTTACCAACATTCCACCATCATGTGAACCAACTCCTTAGACTCGTGTGTGTGTGTGTGTGTGTGTGTGTGTGTGTACACAGTTGTGTGAGTAATACAGAGGATTGGAGGGAAATGTTAAAATTTGAGAATAAACTAGCATTTCATAGTTAGCATAGAAATTTTAGTATCTCTTAGGATAGAGAAAATTAATAAAAAGCATTTTTTTTATTCTTTGAAAGGATCAACAAAACTGACAAACCTTTAACATACACAGACCAATAAAAAAAGAGAAGACCCAAATTATTAATTTAGGAATGAGAGAGGGGACACCATTACCAAGAAGAAACAAAAAGATTGTAACAGAGACTACTATGAACAGCTGGATGCCAGCAAATTGGATAATCAAAATCCAACAGACAAATTACTAGAGATGTACTACTAAAACTGAAAATCTGAATAAACCTTTAATAAGTAAAAGGATTGAGTCAGCAGTCAAAAAACTTCCCACAAAGAAAAGCCCTATATGAGATGGTTTCACTGGTGAATTCTAGCAGAAGTTTAGAGAACAATTAACACAATCAAAGTTTACAAATGCTTCCCAAAAAAGAGCAGGAACACCTCCCACCTCATCATATGAGGCCAGTATTACTCTGATACCAAAATCAGGCAAAGATATCACTAGAAAAAGAAAATCTAAAGACCAACATCCTTATTCCTCAAAATACTAGCAACCCAAATTCAGCAACATATATAAAGGATTAGACACCACAAGCAAGTGGCATTTATCTTAGAAATACAAGGTTGGGTCAATACAGAAAAATCAATCAATGTTATACGCCACATTATTGGTAGAATGAGGAAAAAAGGCCACATGCAGAAAAAGGATTTCTCTATACAAGATAAAGTACTCTTTAAACAGAGATGGTTTCACCACTTCCTTTCCTATCTGGAAACTTCTATTTCTTTCCCTTGCCCAATTGCTCTGGCTTGCACTTCCAGGACTATGGTACCTTAAGTGACAAGAATGTCACTTGGTTTCTGGTCGTGAGGAGAAAGTTTTCAGGCTCTCACTATTAAGTACGCTGTTAACTTTTGGGTTTTAGTTCATGCCCTTTATCAGGTTGAGGAAATTCCCCTCTATTCTTAGGTTAAGTTTTTATCACCAAAGGGTATTGCAAATGCTTTTCAACCCAGTCAAGGTACCAACCGTTTGGCAAGGTTGCTGGTAACATCCACACTGCTAAATCAAAGGTCAGCTTTCATTCCTCATCTTATTTGATCACTCTTTCCCTTCCTAAAACTTTACTTTTATTGGCTCCTAGAAGAATCACACCTGTACATTTTTTTCTACTTCACTTTGGGTTCTTTTCTTGCCCAAATCTACACCCACTCCCTGGTGATCTCATCCAGATTCCTAACTTTAAGTGTGATCTAACTCTGACAACTTCTAAATCAATAGCCTGAACTCAAAGCTGCCTACCCAGCTGCCTATTTAACACCTCTACATACGTATCATAAACTCAGTATATCCCAAACAGGTTCCCTGATCTCCCCCCTCAAACTTCTACTTCCATCTCAGGAAATGGCCACTTCACCCTTGCAGTTTTTGAAGTCCAAAAATGGTGTTTGACTCTCCAACTTGCCTCAAAATCTTGTGAGTCTTACCAGTAAAATGTATTCAGAATCTCACCTATTATCACTACCTCCACCAAGAATATTTTATTTCAAGCCACAATCATTTCTTGTCTGGATTCCCATATAGCTCCATGTTTCAGTCTTTGCTCCCTTATGGTTCCCTTCTCAAAAGACCAGCTGAGTAAACCTTAAAAATACGTCAGGTCACGTTGTTGCTCTGCTCAGAACCCTTCAATGATTTCAAATCTCACACATTATTATGAGCCCAAGAATCCCCTCTCTCCCCGTCCTCTCCACAACCATTCTATTACCTTGCCAACCTCGAATCCTATCAATTTCTCTCCTGTTCACACAGGTGTCCTTCCTGATTCTTGGAGGCATCAGGGTCCTGTCTCAGGGCCTTTGCACATGCATGTCCCATTCCTTGGAATTCTCATTCCTCAAGAGGCTCCTTCTCAGGTTTTTACTTAAATACAACCTCTTCAAAGAGGTCTTCATTAACCCCCTTAGAGATATTTGATATCCTGTTTCCCCAACTCCTCCATCACCCCATTCCTGTTTTACTTTACTTCTTAGCATTTATTATCACCTAAGATCTTATATAATTTACTTAGTTGTTGGTCCAAACCTACACCAAATATGGAAGCTGTATGAAAGGGTATTTGTTTTCATCTTTGTTGAAACCCCAGTGTCTAGAGCAGTCTAGAACATGAAAGGCATTCAAAAAATAGTAGGGAAAACTTCAGAAATATTAATATAAGACAGTTATATTCTGTACATACTAGAAGAAACAGCTAACCAGAGCTAATGTGTTGTCTCTTGAGGGAAAAGGTGGGACTGGAAAGGGAAGGGAAAGGGGAAGGTATACTTGTTTGGAGCTGCAAGACTCGCAAATACTGTTTGACTTTCCAAACAATTTATTAAATAAAGCCATATGAAACTGCTGGCATTCTGTTGCTTTCTGACCTACAGAACAGGAGTATGAAGCAATTTCATATGCTTAACCTAATGCATATGTTATTTTAATAAAAAAAAAAATATTTGAGCCTAGGTGGCTCAGTGAGTTAAGCCTCTGCCTTGGGCTCAGGTCATGATCTCAGAGTCCTGGGATCGAGCCCCGCATCGGGCTCTCTGCTCAGCAGGGAGCCTGCTTCCTCCTCTCTCTGCCTGCCTCTCTGCCTACTTGTGACCTCTGTCAAATAAATAAATAAAATCTTAAAAATATATATTAGGGCACCTGGTTGGCTCAGTCAGTTAAGCATCTACCTTTGGCTCAGCTCATGCTCCCACATTGGGCTCTCCACTCAGCAGGGAGTCTGCTTCTCCTTCTTCCTACTTTCACTCTCTCTCAAATAAATAAAAATCTTCTAAAAAATTAAAAATTAGAATTATTTCAAAAATTTTTGTACAGGGAACACAAAAGAAAACTCAGAAGACAAAGGAAACAATTCACAGATGTGGTAATGTAAATACTGAAATATTTATACGCTGTGAATCTTGGAATAAAGGTAAAAACCCAAGCAAAAGAACAGGAAAGATATGCCCAACAGGGAGAACTAATATTCATGGCATAGAAAGAGCTCATCAAACTAACAAGAGACAGATAAAGAACTTGATAGGAAAAAAGGCAAAGATAGAAGTTGAAGGGCAAAAAAGGAGAAAAACCAAGAAAAAGTCACAGCATCATACTCACAGTATATTTTAAGGTTGTATACCAAATAATACTTCTACCATAAAACAGTTTGTCATTTATGTCAGCATATTACTTATGAGACCTCTTTTAAAAATCCACTCTTTTTTTTTCTTTCTTTTTTTTTTTTTTTTTTAAAAGATTCCATCTATTTATTTGACAGACAGAGATCACAAGCAGGCAGAGAGGCAGGCAGAGAGAGAGAGAAGGAAGCAGGCTCCCTGCTGAGCAGAGAGCCCGATGCAGGACTCGATCCCAGGACCCCGAGACCACGACCTGAGGCGAAGGCAGCGGTTCAACCCACTGAGCCACCCAGGCGCCCTTAAAAATCCACTCTTAACTACAGAGAATACACTGATGGTTACCAGAGGGGAGGCAGTCGGGCCGTGGGTGAAACAGGTGACGGGGGTTAAGGAGGGGACTTGCTGTGACGAGCACAGGATGATATATGTGTTGAATCACTATACTGTACACCTGAAACTATTATTACATTGTATGTTAACTAGCTGGAAGGTAAATATAAACTTTAAAAAGAAAGAAAAATAAATAAAAAATAAAAATCCACTTGGTGTTATACGCAAGTAATGAATCATCAAACAATACATCACAAACAAATGATGTACTATATGTTGGCTAACTGAACATAAAAAAACAAAACAAAACAAAACACAAAATCCAGGAGCATTTTGAGGATTTGGCTTTTAAGGAAAACAGAATTCCACATGACATTCCATTTGTTCAATATATTTATAACAAAGTAATAATGTAACAAAGTACTAATATAATAGTATAATCATGTAATTTAAATTATATATAAAATAATCAAAGAGTATGATCAAACCGGGTTATCCCGTAAAAGACAGTTTCAAATCTGTGGTCATTGAATTTGAAGTGTTTCTTGAAAAGAAGAAACTTACCAGAAACAAGCTTAGTTTATGAAGCCTATTTTTTCATGCCCTTTTTAAAAACAAAGTCTTTTTTGTTACATGCTTCTTTTCTCAGACACCTTGCTAGACTCCCTTAACTCTCAACTCCTAGCTCAATGAACTTCACGGTCCATGGACCTATGGCAGTCTCCCGCTACACGTGTCAAAATAAACATTTAGAATGTTTAGAATGAAATGCTGTCATGACGTCATCTATTAAAACACACTGACCAGGTTTTTCCTCTTTGCCACAGGAAAGGACAATTTTCTCTCAGAATGGAAGTTGAATGGAATGGATGGCTACAATCTGTACTCAGGGCTTGCAAATTCAAAAGCCTACAGAAGTCAGACAGGTGGAAAAAATCTTATCAATTGCCTTACACAAATATATTTTACACAAAAGTTAGTCCTCAGGGAAATAGTCATAACATTTGTCTGAAATACTCTTTGGTCACTTTTATTTCCCCTCACTGGAGAACATGGAGGCCAAGAAATACCTCCCTGTTATAAAACAAACACCAACACAGCGATTAGGAGAACGTCTACCAACATCCCCGTCAGCGTCAGCAAGACGATGAGGGGTGGAGACTGCGAGGAACCAGAGACCTTGGGCTCCACTGACAGAGTCGGTTCTAACTTAACTCCAGCAAATTATTAACACTGGGAAACGAAGCCCTCAGTTAGTCTTCTGTTTTGTCAAAGGAGTCAGAAATTTTTATGTAAAATTTACCAAATTTGTGGGACTAACAAAAATATGTATCTTTTGTCCAAACATGGTCTGAAGCTTGTCGGTGTGTGACCAGGTTGGATATGACTCATTGAGTGGTTCATAATATTCCCATTTTACCTAGGAGGTGCCCTAGTTTCCTCTGTGACTGGGTGTTCAGTATGGTCCTCCGGGAGCACAAAGCCCACTCTGCCTTTTCCAAAAAATTATCATGGGTCATAGGGAATCTGCATGTTTAATCTCCCCTGCTAATGCCAAGTTCTTTACTCTAAAGCACTCCTGTTGTCTCAATCCCATCCAATGTAGTCTGCTGTGGCTTTATTCAACCAATTACTTTTGATTTCATGACTTTCAAACCTCGGGACACCTGGATGGCATATTCGGTTCAGCATCTGGCTCCTGACTACAGCTCAGGTCATGATCTCAGGGTCGTAAGATCAAGCCCCATGTCAGGCTCTGAGGTTAGGCATGGAGCTTGCTTAAGATACTCTCTCTCTCTTTCTCCCTCTGCCGCTCCCCCCAACCTCTGCTCTAAAACAAAAAATCATGAAGATATTCAGTCCTTTACCATCAGTTTCACCATCTCTGTCTACAGAATGGATCCCATTTTCCTGTCCCACTAAAATATTTCTACTCTCAACTATAAAACCAGCTTTGAACTTGATCACTATCTTCCTTTCCCTGTCTGCTCTCACTCTTCAACACCTTGCCATCTGGCTTCCAGTAAAGCTGTTTGAGAAACAGCTATCAGTTATCAGTGACTCCAGATAACAATGGAGTTCTTACCAGATCCAATGGCATTTCACCCTATAATTTTCCTATAATTTCCTATAATTTTTCACCTTCCAGGAAGCCAGGCCATATTGTAGTCTCAGGGTTCCAGAGTGCAACAGAGAATGTAACAAAGAGCACATGCATCACCTCACCCAATCTCAAATATGCCTTATGCTCTCCAACAGTCACCTCTCTCCGTGTTACTGCTTCTACCTTCATGCCCCGCTGCTAAACTATAATCTCACCTAACCCTTGGTGCCCGGATCTCATGTCATTCCTTGTAGGACTGGATCATTAACTGTGTCAGGCTGGGGGGCTGTCCCCTCAACTCCTGAATTACAGCATTTATATGACTCTCATCAGATACTGCTTTAAGCCACAGTTACTTGGATATACACTCGCCATTTAACTGACCCAGTATACACCCTGGAAGTCGGGGAGAGTAGGTACCTCTCTATTTTAGAGAGCGGTAGAAGCTTATAGTAAAGTCAGTCCATCTCTTCACATCTCCCTAAATCCAAACTCCTGAACAGTCGCCTCACACACATATGCTGGCTTGGCCACGAGGCTGGTTTTGGCCAATGAGACATCAGCTTCACCAGCACTAACATACTCGAAATTGTTTTTTTCTGTTGCTCCCTGGAACTCTGAGATGAGTTATGAGCGAGCGTACTGGAGGATGAAAAACTATAGGACACAGAAACAGTTTTACTTCAGGTAAGCATCCCACCCACCAAACCAACCACAGGCTAGCCCAACTACCACTCTGGTTCATCAAGCTGACAGAGCACAGCAGAGCCGCTCAGCTGACCACAGACTCAGGAAAAGAAACATTTGCTCCCTGAAGTCATTAAAGTTTCTGGGGGTATACCAAAGCTGCTAGGACTCATAGAGGAATTTAGTGAAGTGTCAGGATATAGAATCGGTGCACAGAAATCAGTTGCATTTCTATACACAATAGCAAGACAGAAGAAAGAGAAACTAAGGAGTCAATCCCACTTACAATTGCAAAACCATAAGATACCTAGGAATCAATCTAACCAAAGAGACAAAGAATCTATACTCAGAAAACTACAGATTACTCATGAAAGAAATTGAGGAAGACACAAAAAAATGGAAGAGCGTTCCATGCTCATGGATTGGAAGAAAAAATATTGTGAAAATGTCTATGTTAACTAGAGCAATTACAGATTTAACGCAATCCCTATCAAAACATCTTTTTTTTAATAAGAAATGGAACAAATAATCCTAAAATTTATATGGAACCAGGAAAGAGCCCAAATAGCCAGAAGAATGTTGAAAAAGAAAATCAAGGCTGGTGGCATCACAATTCCGGACTTCGAGCTCTATTACAAAGCTGTAATCATCAAGACAGTATGGTACTGGCAAAAAACAGAAACAAAGATCAATGGAACCGAATAGAGAAAACAGAAATGGACCCTCAACTCTATGGTCAACTAATCTTCGACAAAGCAGGAAAGAATGTACAATGGAAAAAAGTCTCTTCAACAAAGGATGTTGGGAAAATTGGACAGCCACATGCAGAAAAATGAAACCGGATCATTTCCTTACACCACACAGAAAAATAGACTCCAAATGGATGAAAGACCTCAATGTGAGATAGGAATCCCTCCAAATCCTTGAGATGAACACAGGCAGCAATTTCTTCAACCTCAGCCACAGCAACTTTTTCCTAGAAACATAGCCAAAGGCAAGGGAAGGACAAAAATGAACTATTGGGACTTCATCAAGATCAAAAGCTTTTGCACAGCAAAGGAAACAGTCAACAAAACCAAAAGACAACCGACATAATGGGAGAAGATATTTGCAAATGACGTAACATATAAAAGGCTAGTGTCCAAAATCCATAAAGAAATTATCAAACTCAACACCCAAAGAACAAATAATCCAGTCAGGAAATGGGCAGAAGACATGAGCAGACATTTCTGCAAAGAAGACATCCAAGTGACCAACAGAAACATGACAAAGTGCTCAATATCACTGGGCATCAGGGAAATACAAATCAAAACCACAGTGAGATACCACCTCACACCAATCAGAGTGGCTAAAATTAACAGGAAATGACAGATGCTGGTGAGGGTGAAAAGAAAGGGGAACCCTCCTACACTGTTGGTAGGAATGCAAGCTGGTGCAGCCACTCTGGAAAACAGTATAGAGGTTCCCTACAAAGTTGAAAATAGAGCTACCCTATGACCTAGCAACTGCACTACTGGGTATTTACCCCAATGATACAATGTAGTGATTCAAAAGGGCACGTGCACCTGAATGTTTACAGCAGCAATGTCCACAACAGCCAAACTATGGAAAGAACCCAGATGTCCATCAAGAGATGAATGGATAAAGATAAATGAGTTCTGGATGATTCCACACACACTGGAATATTATGCATCCATCAAAAAAAACCCCACAAAATCTTGCCATTTGCAATGACTTGGATGGAACTAGAGGGCATTATGCTGAGTGAAATAAGTCAATTAGAGAAAGACATTAACATAAGATCTCACTGCTATGAGGAACTTGAGAAACAAGGCAGAGGATCATAGGGGAAGGGAGGGAAAAGTGAAATAAGACAAAACCAGAGAGGGAGACAAACCATAAGAGACTCTTCATCTCAGGAAACAAACTGAGGGTTGCTGGAGGGGAGGGCATGGGAAGGATGGGGTGGCTGGGGGCTGGACACTGGGGAGGGTATGTGCTATGATGAGCGCTGTGAATTGTGTAAGACGGATGAATCACCGACCTGTACCCCTGAAACAAATAATACATCCTGTGTGAATTAAAAATAAATAAATAAAATGCAAACAGCTTCAAAAAATAAAAACACAAAGTTTCTGAGGGTCTAAGGAGAGGTGTGTTAAGCGATACAGAGTATCAGGCACACTGTACTGTTCTGAAATGAGTAAAGAATTAATGGAAGTTTAACCTCTCCTTGACCATCCGATTATAATTTTTCTAGCCTAAAAACTAGAATGTTCTACATTTCTGCATGGGGTTTGTTTTGTAGAATACAACACAAAAGGTATACTTTATCTTTGACAGCATGCTGTCAAAGATAAAGTATAGGCTTCATACATGCACAGATGTGAATGTGAAACTTGGGAGGCCCCATTCTCTACCTGTAGATTTGGAGATAATTCCTGTCAATTTTCTGACGCTCAGTTTCCTTTCTGTAAAGTGGGAAAAAAAAAATCCCCACCAATCTTACAGGAGTAGAGATAATATATATTAACTACCAAATACTATATCTGGCCAATTTATTCAATAACCAAGAGATATCATATACATAAATACTAATCTAAAAATAAGGAGGTTGAAGCGGTTCTCTCTCAACCTGTGTTTCTATGCTATGACCCAGCACTCGTTCAGGCGGGGACATGGTCACGGCAAGGGTGGGGAAGGTCTGAAGTGGGAGGCAGCTGACGAGAATTCTGATGCATTTAACAGCTTCTAGATACCTTGGCTTTGGTTTGTAACATCCCTTGGCCACTCTGGGAATGTCTCCTGGTGAAACAGACCAGCATGGCAATCACAGGCTTCATTATATTTGGGGATGTTCAGTCAATGGTTACACAAAGAGGCGCCATGTGATTAACCCATCATCAGGGAACAAAACCAAAAATGTTGGAAGAAGTTGTTTAGCTTTGGCTAATTAACAGCTAACCAGATAACTGAGAAAAGTGCAGACACGGTTAACTGAGTCAAATGACTTCGCCTCAAACACTTTTCCTCTTCTACCCAAAAACAGATGAATGATTTACAAAAACAGAGCATCTGGGAAGCTTCTGGAACAACAACATGAAAGCACACTATGAATTCCTTTATGTTCAGGCCATGGAGCCTGTTTAACATAAAGGTTCATGCTACACACACACCCCCATCCCCACCAAACACGAGAGCATGCTAGTGCAAACACGCTCACTTAAGGTAAAACAACATCCTGGTTTTGGAGAAAGCAACAGAAAGAAAGAAATCCTCTTCCACGACCAGTTGCTCACCTATATACGTTCCACTGTGGTTACCAGCATATTCAGCATCTTCTGGATGGAGTATAAAAGCATACAGAACAAAAGCCAAGAAATAAAGCAGAACAGTTAGAAGCCCAGCCACAGATGCAAAAAATAAATTACTTAAAACAATTATGTAAAGCACAGCATAGAACAGCCCTCACAACGCCACTCTTAAACATAAAACGTTTTGTTTTACATTTAAGCTTCAAGTGATGTTTTAAGACATCATGCAATTTTGTGTTTCAGCCTCCTTCAGGGGTTCCTTGATGCAGTTCCAAGAAAACTGTAAAAGATCTGCCTGCACTGTTTATACTTTCCGTAGTTAAGAAAATTACAACACTTGATCCCCCAAAGTCAATTTATTTTTGTAAATCAGGCTCTTTGATAATATGTAAAATATAGCACTGACTTTAGATTAGACAAAGACGTTGAGATTAAGATACATCCTTGCTTTGGAGGGGAAGAAATTCTGTGTTGGGAAGGAATCAAGGCATACTATTTCTCTTTTTGTTTGGTTTTTGAAAAAAATGAACGGATGAAAACATTTTAAAATAAACAATGTGTTATTAATTATTCCTTGGAGTTAAGTGAAAACTGGGTTATGCATATCTTAAAAATTTAATTGAAGTAGTGGGTACTTATTACTATAGATCCCTTATCTTCACATAAATATGTTTCTGGAACTATCAGCACAGCATGTGCTGAAATCAAATAGTTGAGAAGATTCCCCTGACATCCTTATGTTAAAGAATGCCGATAGATCTGAATAACATTGAGACTACCGACAGAGACAAAAACAATGTATTATCAGATTACTTTCCTTATTTCTGCTATATGAAGCAAAAACAGTACAGTTCTCAAACAGAGTCCAACCATGAGTTTTGGTACTGTAACATCAAGATGGAAGCTTGGATATGTAATAATCTTCTATAAACTACTTGCTATATTCAATTTAACCCACACATAGTTGTACTAAATAAAATTAGTAGACTGGGGCAGGGAAGCTTTTATACATGTACCTTTAATTTCCTCTGAGAAGCACAAAGAAAATGAGAAAGGAAATGATTAAATGTGCAGAAAATACAATTAAAAGGAGGAAGAAGATGCATCTGAGGGAGGAAAAAAAAATCTACCTACCACACTCAACTGTTTCCTCATCTTAGAAAAGCCAAAGGGGAAAAAGAAATGTATTTTAAATATTTCAAAATTATTAGTCAACAAACAGAATTCATGATAAACTACGTTTTAGACTGCACTGTAGTCCTGGTCTGAAAAGAATACATACACTAAAGCAGTAAAAGCGCAAAGCCTTCATTCAGCTTATTAAATGCCCAAATGGGAAAAATAATAAGGAAAAAAAAATTCCAAAGTAATACGTTCAATGGGGGATTATTTTCATAGGACATTTCTGTTTATAAACTAATCTGTTTAACACTTAGAATATATATTTAGAAACAACCCTTAAAATGCCCTTAAAATGTCTCAATATCCTGTAAATTTAACAGTATTATCAATTTATTACACATATGAAATGAGTCAGGAAGAGCCCCTTTACTTCATTCTGGCTACAGTATTAATAAGAGGTATTTTAAAGAATAATTCTAAAAATCACTAATTGCTACTAATAGGAAAGAAATTTAAGAGTTCCGTGTGACTGAGGACACTCGCCTTCAGTTAAAGGTGGAAAAAGAATTGGCAATTCAATAGAAGCAAAGTCGAACCACAAGTCAAGGTAGAACACATTTTGCTATGAGACTTTGGAGAACAAATAGAGCTGATGGGGACAGTTTTCCGCTCACTCCTCTCTCCAAACTATAGAGTGGCAGTCAAAGAAAACACTTAGGAGAGTGTGTGCACCACCACTGTATTTTTCTTTTTCAAATACCTATGGGTCCTCCAACTGGATTGGATCTATTTGAACATATTCTATTGAACATATTCTATTGATATTGAATAGAATACTGAAATAGAATATTGAACATATTCTATTCAAATAGGATCTATTTGAAATATTCGCAAAAATGACAAGCAAATCGTTATTATTTGGGCTCGTATTGAGCATCACCCAAGCTGTGAATTTATTTACACTCATTACCTTCGTAGCTTTGAAATGCCACGTCCATCTAAAACAAATTAGCAGAAAATGAATAATGAACTATGTGATACGGATTAGCCGAGCCAAGCAACCAGGCTTAGGAAAAATAATACGAGCAGAGTCTGCAATCGCAGACACCCCACCACAAAGCGGGTTATTAAACAGAAGGTGTATTTTCTTCTGTATTCTTCAGAAGGTGTATTTTCTGAAGGAACAACAGGATTGAATGAGTGTTGCACCCTGATTAAAGAACCAGTGTCAAGTCCAACAGATTTTATCATCTGATTAAAAAGCCATGTCTCTCACACCCATGTGCATAAGAACAAAAATTAAAACACCAAGGTCAACCCACAATAAAAACAAACATCTCCATGTCACAAATAGTACGGCATGTTCCCTATTCTAATAATCTAATAAAAGGTGGTGAATATGCTGTGTACATTCTCAGAAGAGTGTTTCTTCCATGCTCTAAGTAGGAAGAGAAGCTCTTTTTTGTGGGATAACCCACATGCATATCTACCTCCAAGCCAGCAGCAAGCTTCATGGACAGCCGCAAGGAAAAGCAAAGAGCACCTTTCCTTACACTTAGCAAGTCTGAACAAAGAGGAAAACATAGAAAAGGTTGATTTCAGAGACATTTGGGACAACTGCACGATTCTGAACTATATTCTTAACGAAGGCACTGTTCTGTATACACTAAATGCATAAACACACTGAATTCTCGCACCGCTCCACGAAGCCAGTACTGTTCCCTCCATGTCACAGATGGCAACCAGAGGGACAGAGAAATGAAGCACTCTGAAACAGGGACCCACACAATCTGGCTTCAGAGTTTGCGTTTTTAAGTACCATGCTATACAATCAAGCCAAAATCACTCTTTAGTTACTCTAACTGTATGCTAGGAAATACAAGTTGGTGGTGGTGGCGGTCGGGGGGCGGGGGGGGAGTCAAAAAAGTTAATTTCAAGCTTCCTGTCTGCTCTCCATACCCTCCCAGCACACCAGCCTCTTGTCTCTTCCCCCAAAGCCTGACCCTCCCCGGCCTAAAAGGAGTTCACTCTCCAATCTTCAAGCACTGACGAGCAAGACAGGAAAACTACAGAACCACAGAAGAGAAGCCAAGAAGGGCACAGAGAGTAATTGTGGCTGTCTTCAGAGAACGGAGTGGCGATGCTTCGGCAAGATGAGCCCCACGCAAGAGGGCAGGGGGAGATTCTCCATGCTGCTGGCCGCCAGCTCCTCTGAGCAGGGCAACGTCAGATACTCTGGGCAGTTGGAGACATTGTGTCTTTATAGGTGTGTGATCGCATTTACAGGGTCAAAGCTGTGCTTTCTTCTACCTCCCTCTACCCACATCAACCTTCCTAAAAGTCTGCCATAACCTGTGACCACAGAGTACACCCTTAATAGTTAATCAGCCCTTTCTCTCCTGCATAGCATTGGGTTCCCAAGACAAAGGCAAGAGACAGTATGGCTTGGAACCCTTCAAATGGAAAAGCGAAAAGCTGTACCTTCTGAGAGTGTTCTAGAAAGAGTATCTTCAATTTATATAAGAAGAACACAGTCGACTGAGATGAAAAGTGAGCAATAATAATTAGGCCATCACCTCAACCATCTCCTGACATAAACAGTCAGACATACAGTTTACAGCCTAATTCATCTGCACCTCTGTCCACACAAACTCTGAACTTTGGCATTTTCCAAAGAATATCAGTAAATATTGGGGTCGGGGGGCTACTTTCAGTATTTTTTAAAACCCCCTATGTTTCTGTTAACACAAAACCCCACCAATATTAAGAAATATTTGACAGAGTTTTAGGCATACAAATTTAATATAAGAACATAAGCAACCTACTTGTTAATTTCTTAATTAACTTTATATATGAGCACACTAAATAATTACTGTTTAAGGGGCACCTGGGTGGCTCAGTGGGTGAAAGTCTCTGCTTTCAGCTCAGGTCATGATCCCAGGGTCCTGGGATCGGGCTCTCTGCTCAGCAGGGAGCCTGCTTCCTCCTCTCTTTCCACCTGCCTGTCTGCCTACTTGTGATCTTTGTCTGTCAAATAAAAAATAAATAAATCTTAAAAAAAAAAATTACTGGTTAAGATGCCAGGAGAAAGGAGCTTACTCAGTTTGAATAGTTGTAACAACCTAGAACATTGTATATATATATTATTCTCAAATGCTTGGCCTTCCAAAACATTGACACCATGAAGAGTGAATTTGCTCATTCCGTGTTTAAACTGTACTGTTGGTAGATTGTGATCTTCAACCCACGAAATGCTTGTCTTTGAGAGGACTTGGTTATATGCTGCTTGAATGGACACCTCTGGCTCCAGTTAAATATTTTCTCTTGTACCCATACGACAGCAGTGACATTTGGTTAAAACAGATTCTAAGATACAGTATTTTGTATTTTTACCTTCAAATCTTTAAAAAAAAAAATCATACCTTCAGGATTTTTTTTTAATTACAAAAATTCTGTAAGAACTGTTTTGTAAAAGAAAAATTTTTAATGGATATTATTCAATCAGCAGTATGATATCTTTTAAGGTATTTATACTTCAATAACTAAAAAAAGAAACTAAGCACCATAAACAAAAATCATACCGGAATCTTCTCCTGTAACATACACTACTTGAATAAGAGGAGGTTTTTCTGCAAACCCTGTAAACTAGATTTAAAATGTTATATACTGTTGAAGTCTAAGTTACTAATGTTTGTATTATTAGGAAGACAAAAACTTATAAAGTTTAATTTCAACAGAAACGGAACAAAAGCATTTTAATTAATCAAAGAAAATCATATTTCTTTTTGAAGGTTAGGTAAGATCATATTGCTTTATATATGCAACTGAACTATAAAAAAATAAGCTTTTGGCAGAAAAATCACAGAGTACTTTCAGTAATATCGACACAAAAATTGCAAGCTGCCAAATGGCTGTCCTTAAAACTTCTATACGTTACTTAAGACATAAGACAGGCTTTAAACTAATTTCCAAAACACTTAACCTGTGTCTTTCATGTAAAAATCTAAAAGTCGGTCATGTCAAAGAGAACTGATCAGACTTCTAGGCTGTTCTGTCTCTATTACTAAGGTAAATCCATTATGTGAGAGCCTCTCATCGGATGATGGAGAAAGGGAGGGAACACAGAATTCTATTACCAATTTCTTTGTTGGAGGAGGAAGTGGGGAAGAGTCCCCTCTACCAAGCTTCTAAGATTCATTTACGCTTTAGTTTTAAGAGTGCATATTTTTAAGGAATGTTTAATTACAAGAGGCAGATTATTTTGTTCGAGAAGCCTATTTTCTCAATCTGTATCAGATATGCCAAGATTCTTGAGGGGAGGAAATAACCAAGCATTAAGATGAATACCACAGTTTGGCGTAAAGATGCCAGCTTTAAAGCCTGAAGATGTCAGTTTTATGGCTCCTGTCTTTATCTACCACGGAGTCAGGATCTATAGCTCGAGTCCACATAAATGCCTTCTCCAGTCCTTTCTGACTTTGATCTTGACATTGACTGAACCCTTAAATTTCCAGAGCTTTTCCTCCATGCGAACTTGAGTTATGATGATATACCGTGAGTCAAATAAAGAGTAAGACCACAGTAATGCAGGCAATTATTCTCTGAAAGAAGTTAACTGGCTAATATGATACATATTATTATCTGATTGAAGTCATTATTCTAAATTCACTGTTTAACATAATCTCATAGGTTTTAAGCGCACTTGTACAATTTAGTGCCAAAAATTATCAATATGACTATTTTATAATAAATTTATAAAACACCAGCATGACAGAATTATTTCTCTTTTAAAATATTTACATTAAATTAGAAACGTTTCTTAAAACCTAGTTTATGAATTATTATTCAAAGTCATATAAATAAAAGATTTTATGTTAACTTTCTGTTTTTCTTCATAATGTTATTCTGTAGTTTAGCAAAGGACAAGATGGATGTCCTATCCTAAAAATCTTCTAGGTACCAAATGTTGAAGTCCAGAAAGTGTTGGGTTAGATGGCCTTTATAGTTTACAAGGGTAGTTATGTAAAGAATCACTATCAGATACACAGATTACAGAACAAAGTGAACAAAGTGCTTTTAAATGACCTTAAAAATATTCAGAACCAGTATAATAATTTTTGCAAAACTTTGGAGTTCAGGGGTTTAGGATAAAACATTAAAAAAAAAAAAAAACTTCAAATGGAACTCTGATTATTTGACAATAAAAGTACTAACTTTCTATTTAAGTTTCATAGACACAGACTGTCTCTCTGAATAAGGCCACATTTACTACACACTAGTGATCTGGATAATGTTGACCCGATTTGTTTTTATTTAAAAATAGAGAACATCCCTATATGAGAACCACCAATACACGAATGTCCATGAATTAAGTCTAATTTTAAAAAAAAATAGAAAAGAAGGAAAGGAAGTGTGGATGGGAATCAGTAAACATTCCTAAATCGTCTTCAAGAGGCAGCAGAAACAAAACAAAACAAAAAAACAAACAGAAAACAAAAAACCCTAAAACATCCAGATAAGGACATGTTAGTAATTTTGGAATATTTTTCAGAGTCAAATATTAAAGACTATCACATAAAAACTCCTCTTATTACCAGACAAACATTGCCCATTATAATTAAAAAAAGCCCACAAACACTCCTTCTGACATTCACACACATTTATACTGCAACTAGTTTTAGGAGAGCTGTTAGAAAGACAATATACACATTTTATGTAGGTTTTTTTTTTTTTTTAAGAAACACATTTATAAAAACAAGTAAATGAAAATTCACAATTCTACCAACTGGACATCTCTAAGTGGCCTAAGACTCAAACAAATTGGGAGTAGGATTCAGATTAGAATAGAATCACACTGATTTCCTTCTCGTGTGACACACATTGTAACCCCCAGGCACCAAATGTGTAAAGAAGCCTGCAGGACCCCAATTTAGAAATCCCTCCAAGGGCCAGGGAGGTGGCCGCCGCGGAGGCTCTGCCAGCAAAAACTCATCGCAACTTAGGAACGATGCAACCTCTGGTTAAACTGTGCACTTTCCGATGTCACAATCCATGCGGCATTCTATGACAAGGGGGTTTTCCTTCGGCCCAGACTCAACGGAGCAAGAACAAGCAGGCTTTTGAATCAGTGCTCCACCTGAAGTATCCGCTTGCTTGTGAGATTTATACTATACTCGACCGTAGTTTGGCTCTCTTAAACTGTAATTGCTGAGCGATACGCGTCGACAAACTGACAGAAATAACAGGAGATGTGAAAAATGCGACAATACTAAAACCAGATGTTGGGGTAAGATTCCAGCACCATTTTACTTGTGCGTTCGTCTTTTAATGGACAATCTCTGTACTGAAAACAAAAGGCTTTTTTTTTTTTTTTTTAACTCTTAAAAATACCTAGAACCATGAAATGTTTAGGGAGATGGAGGAGGAAATTTATGGGATGGGGACTTGACAGGGCTGAGGGGGCGGGGCGTAGAGGGGAAGCTGAGACAACAGGAGTGTGAGGGAGGAAAAGAAGGCAGCCCGACCCGCACTATCTTTCTCTCAGTAACCCTACCTCCTCCTTTTCCTGCACTTGTTTTGTTTTAATCCTTTCTTGTAACAACTCCAAACAGGCGTGTTGAAGGTCAGAGTTACTCTGATTTCTGGACAAGCAAGGAGCTAAGAACAAGAACAACTCTTCTCAGGCCCAAGTGCCTTTGTGCCCAGGAAAGTAGCAGATTTCCTTCCCCTGATTTTACCAAGAAGTGTCTTACCCGAACCTTCTAGGTTTGGAGGAATAAAAGCGTTGCATTTGAGGTTACATTTATAAGAACACCCACGTTCAGAAGTCAAGAAGGGTAGCCTTGCTAGTTAGCTGCTTAAAGTGTGAGTCATGGGTTTATTACAAACAACCACAAACACCCCCTTTCTTCAAAAGATTCGCTTAAATATTCTACTGCGCGTTTCTTATTTGGTTGCCGTGAAATGATGATCCGAAAGCCATCACAAGGCACCACGAGCTCTCGTCCTCCCACAAACACCTGCTTTAATAGTCAAAAATAAACAGCGAGATTTAGTTACTCTGCATTTTTATGAACAAACTTACATGATTTCCTGTTGGAAACTTTCAAGGGCTGAACTAGTATTTCTGGTCGTCTCAGAGCCAATCTCCTGGGGGAAAAAGAAAGTCAATGCCTATCAATTTTCAGTACAGATCCAAGATTAATATAACACCAAAATATTAAAAGTCCCAAGGGAGGGGGGAACAGGAAGCCAGGGGGTAAAAATGAACACAATGCAATCTATTCAAATTAAAAAATAAATCCCCTCCTTTTCAAATTTTTATAAGTCATCCCCACTCCAAAATCACTCTTCTTTCCCCACCATCTTTCACATCAATAGAGTTTCAGACATTAATGTGCTATTTTTCCAGTTGCTTCATCACAAAAACCGAATATGACCGGGTCCTGTCGTATTATTTTTGGTCATTATTCATCCTTAGTTAGACAAAACAGAAATCCAAACCTGAGGGATAAAGGATTCTAAAGCAAGGTTTTAGTGCTCCTTTTATCACAACTCTCTTCCACTGCTATTTTGCAGAGAACAAAAGGTCATTTGAAGAGAGACCACTATTCGCGCGCCAGCAGCTCACCTTTCCTGGAAATGCTTTGAGGGAATCAAGCCTGCCCTGGGATTGGCATCATCCGCGTGCTTTGCCTGCCACCACGTTGCATCATCCTGGCTCATAATCTGAAGAATATCTCCCTTTTTGAAAGAAAGCCCAGCTTCCTTACATGGAATTGCTTTATCCTCATTAGGGTCATAGTCAAAGAGGGCTTTGATAAACATCTGGAAGAGAGTTTCATTTAAAAGGAATAAATATTGGGGCGCCTGGGTGGCTCAGTGGTTAAGCCGCTGCCTTCGGCTCAGGTCATGATCTCAGGGTCCTGGGATCGAGTCCCGCATCGGGCTCTCTGCTCAGCAGGGAGCCTGCTTCCTCCTCTCTCTCTCTCTCTGCCTGCCTCTCTGCCTACTTGTGATTTCTCTCTGTCAAATAAATAAATAAAATCTTTAAAAAAAAAAATAAAAAATAAAAAAAAAAATAAAAGGAATAAATATTAAATAAATAAATAAATAAATGGGAAAGGGCCAAGATTCTTCTTTGATTTAAGGATACTTTTTTTTTTTTAAAGAAAAAAGAATAATTTTTATTTTATTTTTTAAAAAAGATTTTATTTATTTATTTATGAGAGAGAGAGAGAGAGAGAGCATGAGAGCATCAAGGGGGAGGAGGGAAGGCAGAGGGAGAAGCAGGCTCCCCGCTGAGCAGAGAGCCCGTTGTGGGACACGATCCCAGGACTCTGGGATCAAGACCCGAGCAGAAGACAGATGCTTAACCGACTGAGCCAAACAGGTGTCCCCCCCCCCCCCAAAAAATGACTTTTTTCTCAAAAAGAGAATATGAAAATGAATTCACTGTGACAACGAGGATGGGAAAACATTAGCACCCGCCACCGCCAATAAAACAAAAACAAAAAAGGATTTTTTAAGGAATGATTACCTTGCCTTCTTTAGATGGAGTCTCCTCTTTGATGCTGGGTATAATCTTAAAGGTAATTGCTCCCTGAGACTGAGCCTGGTAACAGAGGAAAGACTTATCAGAGAACTTCTAGAGCCCAGGAGAAGGAAAGCAAAATAGATAGAAAAGGGAATGATGCTGAAAATTTATAAGCTTGAGGTTTCTACTCTTAGATAAACCAAACTGAGAAAACTATTTTTGTAGAAATTCCTGCAATATGAGAAAGCACTTGAGCTCAAGTAAGTTAAAAAACACGAAACGCTAAATGCACTTGACCTTCAGTGCACTTTCAAAATGTATCCGCATCCATGCTAAGCTACTTCAAAACAGAAGCACAGAATCTGCAGACTGCCTGATACAGACAATATTAAGGATGATGTGCAAAGTTCAGATGATACATTTTAGTAGTGGCATCCATGTTTTTAGGAATACCTGTACTGTCAGCAATGCAGTTGTATAATTCACTATATAATACACACACACACACTCACTCACTCACTCACACACACACACAATTAGCTGCAATGCTCAGCAGAAAAAAATAACGAGCATTCACTGCTATTAGTGAGTAAAATGCCAAATGTAATAGGTTAATTAAAAGACAAAAAGATTAACTATTAATTTAATTAAAGCAAGCAACAACAATACAGGCCATTCTTTTGCGACCGTCTCAGACCAGAGCAGATGTCCCTTTCATACCCTCTCATGTCTTTCTCGGTTTCTTTTTAGCATTTCTCCTAACCGTACGAAGTAATCATTTATATGGTTATTTCTTAGTATCTGTTATCCCTGCTAAATTCTAAGCTCCACGAAAGCACTAAGTATCTGGCACATACTGGAGAGGAAGGAAGGAAAAAAGAAAAGAGGAAGATGCCATCAGGCAGAGGAGAGGAAGGACACAGGAAGGAGAGGGTAGGGGAAGAGAGAGAGAGAGACAAGGGAGACTGGGTACTATCTCTGAGGTGCACTATCGTAAACCAGGGCTCTGTTCTGGGGGCAGCTGAGAGGAAGCCCTGATTTGTATTGTTTGTCAACGTCCATGGGCCACAGCCAACTTCCATTTACCAGTGGAAGCCCCTGAAAGCCCAGCTGGGAAAAGCTGCAGAGAAATCAGCTCTTGCAAATGTAAGGCAGCAGCACCAGGACAGAGACTCCAGTAAAAAGGGGGTTTAACAGTGTAAGTATCAAAATTTTCGAGCAGGAGTGATTTCAAACAGGTAATATCACTGTTATTACTTATCATAAAATAACAGACAAATCTTAAGAATTCAAAGAATACTGAACTGCAATGGGGAAAGAAAGCAAGTCTTCTCTATAATCTTTTCCCATTCTACAATGTGTGTGTGTGTGTGTGTGTGCGCGCATGCGTGCATGTGTTAATGTGTTCAAAGCCCTTAGAACAGTATCATTAAGCGCTCGACCACTGTAAGAATTACTAGGATTACAAGTCATATAGATCTACCAGCCATTGTGATTGCCATCATGTGGATGAGTGATTAGTCAATCAGTGCAACCCTCTTGCTATTTCTAAGTATTTTGTACAATCTTGCTCATATAGTACGCTTGCCAAATTATTTCCCATGGGTTAATTCCCAACAACTGAACTTCTTGATTAAAGGGTATGCAAATTTAAAATTCGAATGGTAGACAGCCATCTCATAAGATCTACTAAATTCATCCCACCACTGGAAACATATGAGTAGGGCTACATGCCCAGACTCTAGCCATTATCAGGCTTTCAAATCCCTCTAATCCAGTATTTTTCAGACCTCATGTTTTCTTTTGTAAACCTTTCTATAAATATTTTTTCTCTGATGTTTGTGAACTTTTTACACATTAAAATACCTCCTATCATATATATGGACAATATTTTTCCTAAGTGTCATGTGGTCTTTCAGGTAACATATGGCATCTTTTTCCATACAGAAAGTTTTCAATTCCTGCCATCACCTCAGTTATCTTTCTATTTGAATTTCACATCAAGTTTAAAAAGTCTTCCTTTACTTTTAAATATTTTAAAAAGTCAAATTCATTGGGATTTGTTTTGGGTATAGTGTAAAATAGGCACTTTCTTTTTTATAACTGAATCATCAATGTATCCAGTACCATTTATGAAATGACTTCCTGGTTTTCCCATGGATTTAAAATGCCATCTTAATCACATACTAAATATTCATATATACGGCGGTCTGCTGGAAGATACGAAACTCTTTTTCTGTATGTTTACATTTTCATACATTAAAAGCAACAAGTCTCCCTCATTTTATCCTTACAAATGAACTGGAAAATTAATACTGCCAAGGCCTCAAATAATTTTGTTCTGTTTTAGATTTCACGAGGCATCTAAATCAGTCTCACTGTTTTAGATACCTAGAAAGCATAGCCAAGAGTCTGCCCATGTCCATGGGAGAAGGAAAAAGAAAAATTCATCACGAGTAACAGAGTAGATGCCGTCTCTTAAGTGCCTATTTGAGACAGGCCCTGAAATAAACTCTTTATATACATGAGTCATTTAATCCTCAAAACACTGAGGCCATGAGGTATTTAACCTCTTCTTGCTCTCATTCCGTAAATGAAAACGCCAGCACAATGCAGAGAGTACGGTAATTTCCAAGGACTTACAGGGATTAAGTAATAAAGCTGGGATTACAGCTCTGGACAGCTAAATCCAAATTCTGCATTTGTAACCAAGTCTGAAACATACTAATTCAATTTCATTTTTATTGCAAGTTTAAAATACATTTTCAGCTTACCAAAATCTGAATTATTTCCTCGGGCCTTTTATCCTCGACTGGAATCCCATTCACTTCCCTAAGTTCATCACCAACATGTATAAGACCTGAGAAGTAGCAAATTGGATAAATTAGCTGAGTTACCTATGAAAAAACCGCAATTCTCAACTGTGTCCATACTCCGAGCATTGTTTGGTGCCCCGAATACATGAGGACACTTTTAGGCTTCTCTGGTTTCAGATCCCGTGCCTCTAAACAGCAATGAATCAAAGACTACCACGTTATAATGCTGCCAAAGAAATAACATCAGCAGCGCAGCCTTTGTCTAGAAACGTGTATTATTTTCACCTAACAAAAGAATTTTTATCTTGTTTTAAAGGCTGCACATATGCAGTCATCCTTTTCGAATCAGGAACACTTGAAACAGACTCTAATATCACTCTGGAAGCCCATGTAAACGGAGATTGTAAAGTTGAGTGAGATGTATCATGTATTTCAACAGGTTTTCACAGTTCAGCACAGAGCAAAGTATCTTACTGTTTTTGATGTATTACATCAAAAAATCGTTATCCTCTTAATTACATGTTGGAAATGTTGCCCATGAAATGCAACATGACTTGTTCACGTGGCTGGTGCTGAAACCCTTACCACTTCTCTCCCTCTTTTTTTAAAAAAATGCTTACCACTTCTATCCGCAGCGCCTCCTCTCATGATTCTAGCCACAACGATGGCTCCAGTCTGCTCGTCTTTCTTAATGGTAGCTCCCTTTGAAGGAAAACAAAAAAAAAAGTACCTGTGGGTAAAGGTGTGCACTGGGTGGTAGGAAAGGGAGCAGAAATAAGGACATTTATCCGGAAAAAGTGAAAACAATTACACAAAAATTAAAGGTACGAGGCAGGAGGAACAGACACCATGCCCCTCATCGTACAAACATTCCTGACTTGGAAAGATTTTCTATCAGACACAACCTCTCCAGTTTTCAGCACCATTTAAGGATTTTTCAAGTCTTTAACCTCTTCAACACAATGAAAAATACAAATATCTTTTTTTCCATTATAATGCCTTGTATTTGAATATGATTTGTTTTTACCCCCTGACAGCATCTGCTCATCTCACTTTGTCTTTCTAATACCCCATGAAGAAGGTGGGCTCCACTGAGATTAAGTGAATACAAAAATCTCCTATAAACTAGAAAACTGAAACCCAGATCAACTGGCTTTTAGTTTCAGGATCCTTCATTACACTACTATGGTAAAAGAACTCAGCCATAATGACAAAAAAAGAGAAAAATTAAACTCCGAAATTAGTCATGTTTCTTGCCTAGTGGTAAGATAAACTAATGGAGAGAAGATCTGTTACTCCAAGGTCTTCACGTACTAGGACTGCACTTGGTACAAAGAGAACCAACATTCTGGCAGAAGATTAGGAAACAATTTCAAAAAGGATCCAGAAAGTCTTCACTTATGGATGTTCAGAAGCAAATTAACTGAATGTTGCTTTATAAGAACATCAGGCACAAATGGTTACTTTGAACACCTTTTTATGACTTTCCTTCGAAGAAACTGGCATCGGTGTAGGAAAGCATTCTACAATGGCAACACACATCGAAAAAGATGCACGTTAGATCATGGCAGAATTCACTGGAAAAAGAAAGTCGCATTTTTCTCACATCAATACACACGTGTGTATCATTAAAAAAGGTATGTAAACAAAATTAGGAATACATTTATAATAAATATATTTTCTATGACAACTATCAGATACCTAATAATGGTTAAAAAAATCAAATACTTAAGTGATCAGATTTTGTGACATTTTTCTTCACCAAGCATGTGGTCATGTCCAAAGATTTAAATGAGCATCTCTCCACAATCGTAAACACCAGACCCATAAAGACCCGTCATTAACTTACTGTTAATGGTAAGTTCTGCTTTTCTTTAAAGTTTACTTATAGCCAAGATCACCAGAAATGTATTATTTTTTTTTTCTCCTAAATGTATTTTTTTTTAATTTTTTTATTTTTTATAAACATATATTTTTATCCCCAGGGGTACAGGTCTGTGAATCACCAGGTTTACACACTTCACAGCACTCACCAAATCACATACCCTCCCCAATGTCCATAATCCCACCCCCTTCTCCCAAGCCCCCTCCCCCCGGCAACCCTCAGTTTGTTTTGTGAGATTAAAAGTCACTTATGGTTTGTCTCCCTCCCAATCCCA